>NC_133331.1:52922576-53222576 GCF_042186555.1 Aquarana catesbeiana | reverse complement strand
ATCACACAATTCAGAAGTGAACTCTGCAGAAGCAGGTGAGATGATTCTATGACTACCAGTTATCCTAATAGATGGTGCCTCTTATATGGCTGTTTACACAGCAGTGTTCATACAAAGTGTTTCTGTAACGTGAAAAACCTGAGCCTTTTATGGGCCAGCTTCCTCTGCTGCTAGGAAGCTTTTATTAACTTTGGCATTTATTCATAGATAAAAGTATGACACAGATTGGTACGCATGCTTTGTGCGTGAAAGATTTTTGTCTTCTATATTAATTTATACTTCTGCAAATAATTCTATTTGTTCAGCACAGTATTACAAAATGTAGACTTTCTGTATCTTAAATTTAGACTTTTCCTAAAAGTATTTCTAAATTATTTTCTATTTCTAAATTGTTTCTAAATTTAGGCTTTCCCATGACTTCTGATAAATGTGCATAGTTGGAGAACAGTATAGATACTGACATCCACTAGAGGGAGATCACAGTGCACTAAACGCTAAAACACAATTATTTTTTTTTTAATTTTCTGTAATTGAAGTGTTTTGTCTTGGCAGAAAAAAAAAAATCAGTACATCTCTGTAGCACATTTTCCCATGTTTTATTGCACTGTAAATGCAAAAAACTACTGATGCTTCAGAGATTAAGTGAGCTCCTAACTTTTGAACTGACAACACTATGGTGTTGATTTACTAAAACTGGAGAGTGCAAAATCTGGTGCAGCTGTGCATGGTGGCCAATCCACTTGTAACTTCAGCTTGTTTAATTAAGCTTTGACAAAAAAAAAGCTGAAAGCTGATTGCAAAATCTGGTGCTGCTCTGCACAGAAACCACTTTCCTGTTTTAGTAACTCAACCCCAATATATCTCTGCTGCACTGCTAACTCGAGGATTGTCTACCCTGGCTAATGTTCTACAGACTTCTGTCTATCTCTGCCTCTTTATAATCCTCTCCGCATGCATATATTGACTTCCTTCCCCTTGTTGCCTTGACTCCAAAGAGACTACCCTGTGACAGACACTACTACACACTGTGGGGTTGATTTACTAAAACTGGAAGCTTTTTCAAAGCTTGTTCAATTAAGCTTCAACAAAAAAAAAACATGGAAGCTGATTGGTTTCAGATTCTGCACTCTTTAATTTTATTAAGCCAACTCCTGTGTGTAGAGAAAAGGCTCTAGGGAGATGTAGCTCTGGGGGCATGCCTATGTCAGTAGGATCTGACTTCCCTGCAGCTGTCCTGAAAGAATACATTTTGAAGGGGAGCTGTTTCCTGCTACAGGAACAAGATAAAAAAAATTAAGTGAGGAGGAAGGTTTTGGGTTACATTTGTACATGCAATTGCGTACTGTACATAACCCAAAACAGTTACGTTTCTAATTACCAGATACTGTTTTTTGTTGGTAAAGCATGTGCCCTTTCTTCTTGCTTTGACTCTACCCAAAGTTCTGCATAGAGTTCACCTGAAAAGCAATACAGTTGCAGCTGTCATTGGCGTGGCTTTATTTATTTAACAGACTTGCTTCAAATGTCATTGCTGACATTGTGATCTCTTTATTGGGAACACTGCTGATTTGTAGAGACCCAGAGCCATTGGTGGCAGTGAGATCTTACAGGTAGGAGTGTGCACATCTAAAAGGGTAACATAGATTAAAGGAGAAGTCCAGCCAAAACTCGTGTGGCTGGGCTTCTCCTATGGATCACAGAAGTGCAGTTCGTTTTGCACACCTGTGACCCGTTTTTAGCAGAGAGCGGGATGAAGTCTGCCCTCTGCTGATGTCGCAGAAATCAGTCCCGGCACCGCGTCATCCCAACAATGGAAGTCTGGATCCGCCAAGTGCCTGAACTGACACCCCGTCTCAGCCGCTGAGAGCCTGAGCTGGCCGCCCCCCCCCCCCCCCCCCCCCCCCCCCCCACCCCTCCACAGCTCAGCACTCCAATGAGCGAGGGAGAGCGGAGCGGTGAGTTGCTGATTGACAGTCAGCAGCTCTCTGCTCGGGGAGCTAAGAGAACCGAGCCATTGGCGATGTTCGATCGCTCGGTTCTCAGTGCAGAGACTGCGGGGGACAGATGCTGCTTCCACCTAAGTATGAAACTAAAAAAAAAACCCATATTTCTCTTTTAAAGTTCCCTTTGCATGAGGCATCTTGCAGGAAAACGTTAAAAGTACAGTATATGTGATATTGATAAAGGAAAGTAATATTATACTATTGAGAACTTTTAAAAGCTTTAGTTGAGTTTATCCACTTGCTGACCACAATGCGTATATATTCGTTGCCGTCTGCAAGTGGCTTACCGGGGTTGAACACCAGATGACCTGCTTTCCCATGAAACCGGTTTCGAGCTCCATGAGCCCGCTGGGACGGTTTCTGAAGTGGGGGGAGGGGGCATGAACCCCCCCATCGCCAGATCTTCTCAGGCTTACCATTACTGGTTCGCCCCATAAAGAGGACATCCTTCTTTCTATTACAAGGGATGTTTACGTTCTTTGTAATGAGAATAAAAGTGATAAAAGAAAATGTAAACAGACGGTGTAAAAATTAAAAAATGAAGATAAATAATTAATACATTTAACCACTTATGGACCACCCGCCGCAGTTTTACATTGGGTGTTAGAAGGAGGATATCATTGTTATGGCAGCAACTAGCTGCTATAACCCAGGTATCCTCCTTTTCAGCGGGTGGTCCGCTACAAGATAAAAGTGGTCTCTGTGACGGATTTGCCTCAAGATCACTTTTATTGGTGGCGGGAGAGGCCCCCCCTCCTGCCGTGATCCGGTGCCCTCCGCCGATTACCGGAGCCGTCAGCAACGGCGGAGGCAATCGCGTCTTGTCACTTGCTGTGCATGGAGACAAATGAGGGGAAGATGGCCCACCCATCTCCATGACACTGCAGGGCGGAAGCGCCGTCAAAACGTCACTTCCGCCCACAGCTCTTAAAGGGACATTTTTTTTTTATGACAATTTTTTTATTTATTTATTGCATTTTAATGTAAATATGAGATCTTGGGGTCTTTTTGACCCCAGATCTCATATTAAGAGGTCCTGTCATGCTTTTTTCTATTGCAAGGGATGTTTACATTCCTTGTAATAGGAATAAAAGTGACAATTTTTTTTTTTTTTAATCAGCTGGGCGGCTGATGATCCCTGCGCAGTAATACAAGTGAGTATCCTCAATGCCAGGAGAAGGCATTTTTAAATGTAAGCAGCCATTTGGTATTTTTTGTACATGTGTTTTTAATCCCTTCCCGTCCGCGCTATAGCCGAATGATGGCTACAGCGCGGACAGGGTGCACGCGGCGTGCTATGTGATCAGCGAGTCTATGAGACTCGGCTGATCACAGATCGGAGTAAGGGGTCAATCCCGACCCCCTACCACGTGATCAACTGTCGGCCTATGGCCGCTGATCATGTGATGTAAACAGAGCCGGTAATCGGCTATTTTTGTGAGGAGAAAAAAAAATGTTGACCACCGGTTGCTGTCAGATGGGCATTGTTCCCGATAAAGGAGAGCAGCTGTGGAGTCATCTGTGCCCACCAGCGCTACCTATCAGTGCCCACAGTGCCACCTATCAATGTCACCAATCAGTGCCTTATCACCAGTGCTGCCCATCAGTGCCGCCTTATCTGTGCCCATCAGTGCAGCCTTTCAGTGCCCATCAGTGCAGCCTCGGCCATCCCCAGCATCAGTGTGAATGGAGCCGGCGCTGGAGGAAGCATGCAGTTGCGGTAGAGAGCAGAGCCAATGCTTCCTGTATTGCTCCTGTCACAGGCGGAGTGCATTTGGTATCACTCTGCCTATGACAGGAGCCGGCACTATACAGAATGCATCAGCTCCGCTTCCTCTAGCACTGGATCTGTTCGTCACATTCTTCTGATGGTCAGGGATGGCGTGTTGGAAACCCGCGATCTGGGCTTGCTGGAGGTGGCGAGCCACATCAGAGGGCACTGCGGGCCATCAGTTGGGCACCCCTGATCTAGTGCAATCAATAGGAGGGGAAGCCGTGTATATATATATATATATATATATATATATATATATATACACATACATACATATACATACACAGTCCTATACCCACAGCTGATCCAGAGATGGGCAAAAAAAACCCCAATAAAGCATGATCCAATTTGCTGCAGCAGGGGGAAAAACATTTCTGCCTGATTCCCTGATGATATATTCAGCTGCTCATTAGCATGGGCTGGCTCCTGGCTTTCAAAGAACTTCCGCAGTATGAAACAACAAAAAAAGAAGAGGGACCATTGCGCAGGCAGTGTGATATGTAATCCCTATAAATTGAGGGTAAAGATTCACTCACACTTTTCAGCAGAATAAATCGTATATGGTAAGGTCAGTTGAATACAGCTAACAGCTGGGATCTCCTCACGCGCCAACAGTGTACACACAGCACTGCTCGTCACTGGCTCCTCCCGACCGGTTTCATCACTAGACAGGTGACTTTTTCAGAGTCATTTGTCACACAGTTACCCAGTGAATCTGTGCATTGAGGTTGGCGTGTAAGTAGGCAACATCATGAAAGGACATTATTCCACTGCTTATAGTGCCTTGAAAAAGTATTCACACCCCTTGACATGTTTCACATTTTGTCACGTTACAACCAATAATGTAAATGTATTTTATTGGGATTTTATGTGACCAACACAAAGTGGCACATAATAATCTTGTGATACCAATTGCCTTCAGAAGTCACCTAATTAATAAACAGAGTCCACCTGTGTGTAGTTTAATCTCAGTATAAATACAGCTGTTCTGTGAAGCCCTCATAGATTTGTTAGTGAACCTTAGTGAACAAGCAGCATCATGAAGGCCAAGAAGTTTAAAGCAGGCTTAGGTTATAAAAAAATATCCCAAGCTTTGAACATCTCATGAAGCACTGTTCCATCCATCACATGAAAATGTTAAGAGTATGGCACAACTGCAAACCTACCAAGACATGGCCGTCCACCTAAACTGACAGGCCGGGTAAGGAGAGCATTAATCAGAGAAGCAGCCAAGAGGCCCATGATAACTCTGGAGGAGCTGCAGAGATCCACAGCTCAGGTGGAAGAATCTGTCCACAGGACAACTGTTAGTTATGCACTCCACAAATCTGGCCTTTATGGAAGAGTGGCAAAAATAAAGCCATTGTTGAAAGAAAGCCATAAAAAGTCCTGTTTGCAATTTGCGAGATGGCATGTGGGGGAAACGGCAAACGCGATAGAAGGTGCTCTGGTCAGAGGAGACCAAAATTGAACTTTTTGGCCTAAAAGCAAAACGCTATGTGTGGCGAAAAACTAACACTGCACGTCGCCCTGAACGCACCATCCCCACCATGAAACATGGTCGGTGGCAGCATCATGTTGTGGGGATGCTTTTCTTTAGCAGGGACAAGGAAGCTGGACAGAGTTAATAGGAAGATGGATGGAGCCAAATATAGGACGATCTTAGAAGAAAACCTGTTAGTCTGCAAAAGACTTGAGACTGGGGCAGAGGTTCACCTTCCAGCAGGACATTGACCCTAATCATGCAGCCAGCGCTACAATAGAATGGTTTAGATCAAAGCATGTTCATGTAGTAGAATGGCCCCATCAAAGTCCAGACCTAAATCCAATTCAGAATCTGTGGCAGGACTTGAAAATTGCTGTTCAAACTCTCTCCATCCAATCTGACAGAGCCTGAGCTTTTTTGCAAAGCAGAATGGGCAAAAATGGTGCTCTCTAGATGTGCAAAGCTTGTAGAGACATACCCAAAAGACTTGCACCTGTTATTGAAGCAAAAGGTGGTTCTACAAAGTATTGACTCGGGGGGGGGGGGGGGGGCTGAATACAAATGCATGCCACACTTTTCACATATTTATTTGTAAAAAATGTTGAAAACCATTTATCATTTTCCTTCCACTTCACAATTATGTGCCACTTTGTGTTGGTCTAACACATAAAATCCCAATAAATACATTTGTTTTTTTATTGTAACATTACAAAATGTTGAAAATGTCAAGGGATATAAATACTTTTTCAAGGCACTGCAGCTAGGTGTTATCTGCAAAGACCGAAATGGTACTTTAAATCCCAGACCCTATATCATTTATAAATATATTAAAAAGTAAGGGTCCTAAAACTGAACCTTGGGGTACACCACTGATAACCTTAGACCATTCAGTGTATGAATCATTAACCACTACTCTCTGAATTCGGTCTTTTAGGCATCTTTCTGTCTATTTACAAACTGATCTTTCCAAGCCTGTGGACTTTACCTTACACATTAGCCGTGTCTGGGGAACTGTGTCAAACGCCTTTGCAAAATCCATGTATACCACCTCCACAGCCACCCCTCTGTTTAAGGTTTTATTTACCTCCTCATAATAAGAAATCTGATTTGTTTGACAACTTCTGTCTTTAATAAATCCATGCCGTCTGTTGCTTAAAATTTTTTTTTACCGGCAAGAACTCATCTCTGTGGTCTTTTGTTAAGCTCTGCAGTATCTTCCCAACTACAGAAGTTAAAATAACAGGTCTATAGTTACTTGGTAAAGATTTTGCTTCCACCACATGCGCCAGTCCAGTGGTACTATGCTAGTGATTAAAGATTCAAACAGAACTGGTCTAGCGCAACCAATGAAAAACACAATCGTGGAAAAATCAAAATAAAGTCCCAACAATGTGAAAGTTCCACTGTTTGTACAACTCAGGGTGATAATTCATAAAATTAAAAATGTATAATATCCAGTGACCACCACCTCTGGCTGGAATGCCTGCTCACCTCCAAATATTGACCCCACTACAGAGTCCCAAACGCCTGATAGTATGTCTCTGAGTGCCACGGGATAGATTCTCCTCTTGGCGTCCCTGGACCACGCTAAACTCCTCCTGGGATCTCAATCATTCGTGTATGGCTACAGAATAACAAGGGGACACCATAGTGCTCTCTTCGAATATTTATTAAAAATGCACACAAGGATAAAAATACCCACATAGGTATGTAAAAAAAACTTGCATATCATCAACTCTCCATGTTGATATAAAAAAACAAAAAACGCCCTGAATGGCGGCACCTCCCACATGTACGCATTACGCTCTCTGATGAGCTTCTTTAGCATGTGGGGAGCCGTCAGTGATTAGAGGGTTATATAGGTGTCTTCCTGATCAACAATTTTCCTACAAGTGTGGACACCTGTACAGGGGTGGACTGACAACTCATGGGGCCCCCGGCAGTAGAAGATCATGGGGCCCCCTGTTTCCCCACCCACACGCAAGACACACTTATACAAAGCCCCAACTACATAAATCATGGGGCACACAGTAAGGCACATCACATGGCACACAGCAGAGCATGGGGCACATTACAGGGCACACAGCAGGGCACATCATGGGACACACAGGAGGGCGCATCATGGGGCACACAGGATGGCACGGAGCGCACAGGAGGACACATAATGGGGCACACAGCAGGGAACTAAGCACATCACAGGGCACACATCAGGGTTTATTATGCTGTACACAGCAGGGCACATTATTGAGCACAGCATGGTGCATCACAGGGGGTACAGGGTACATAAGGAGGTACACAGCGGGGCACATCAGGAGGTACACAGCAGGGCATGCCGCACATCACAGGGCATGTGGCACATAGTAGGGCACATCATTGGTGAACAGGTCACATTAGGCGGTACACAGCAGGGCACATCACAGGCTATGAAGCACACATCCCAGGGCATGGGACACACAGTAGGACACATCAGGGAGTACACAGCACATCACGGCATGGGGCACACAGTAGAGCACATCACAGGGCGCATAGTAGAGCACAACAGGCGGAACACAGCAGGGCAAGGGGCACACATGCATATCAGGGGGTACACAGCAGGGCACATCACAGGCCATGGGGCACGCAGTAGGGCAAATACCAAAACACAGGGCACACAGTAGATCACTGGGATTCTCCAGACTCAGCGCAGTGTCTCTCAGAGTGGCACAGGGGGGACACTGGGTGGGTGGAGGGCACAGGGGGGACACTGTGGGGGTGGGTGGCATAAGGGGGACACTGAGTGGAGGGCACAAGGGGACACGGGGGGGTGGTGGAGTGCACAGGAGGACACTGGGGGGGTGGAGGGCACCTGGGGACACTAGGTGGGTGGAGGGCACAGGGGGGGGACACTGTTTGTGGTGGGCACAGGGGGGACACGGGGGGGGGGTGGCATAAGGGGACACTGGGTGGAGGGCACAAGGGGACACTGCGGGTGGGTGGAGGGCACAGGGGGACACTGGGGGGGCTGAGGGGCACAGGGGGACAATTTGGGGGGATGGAGGGCACAGGGGGTCACTGTGGGGGGGTTGGAGGGCACAGGGGGTCACTGTGGGGGGGGTGGAGGGCACAGGGGGTCACTGGGGGGGGGTGGAGGGCACAGGAGGACGCTGTGGGGGAGTGGAGGGCACAGGGGATCACTGTGGGGGGGTGGAGGGCACAGGAGGACGCTGTGGAGGGCACAAGGGGACACGGGGGGGGGGGGGGGGGGGGGTTTCGAGTGCACAGGTGAACACGGGGGGGGGGGGGAGGTGGGTTGGGTTGCATAGGTGGACACTGGGGGTTATGAAGGGCACAGGGGGACACGGTGGGTGGAGGACACAGGGGGGATACGGTGGGTGGGTCTTATAAGGGGACACTGCAGGTGGGTGGAGGGCACAAGGGGACACTATGGGGGGGGTGTAGGGCACAGGGGGTCACTGTGGGGGGTGGGGTGGAGGGCACTGGGTGGAGGGCACAGGGGGACACTGCGGGTGGGTGGAGGGCACAGGGGGACAATTTGGGGGAGTGGAGGGCACAGGAGGAGGACCGTGGGAGTTAAATAGGGTTTCCTGGGGTCCTGTTGGGGCCCTGTCTTGTCTTTGTCCCCATTCACAAACTCTAGATTATTTTGTAATGGGCCTACATGCTCAGAACTGACCTTTTTTATATTAATATATTTGTAGAATTGTTTGGCGTCTGTCCTATCTTTTGCAATCTGTCTTTTTTTTTGAACTTTTGTGTCTATTTTCTTTTTACATATTCTGTTATATTCTTTTAACATTTAAACAATGATGGTGTTCCTTCATTATTATTTTTTTCAAATAACAGTTTTTATTATTATTCGTGTTAGCAATACAGAATAGAGAAGCATAAAAAATCTCAAATATTATCCAGCATATCTATCTAAAATGTCAAACATATACTCAAGAGATAAAGGTATTGAGTTTGTGCTAATTTTCAATGATATCTCAACGTATAACTTTTAGCAGTTCCTTTTGTTGATAAGAAATGTTAATTCAGTTACGCAGTTGCAAATCGATGCCTATGATTAAACATCTTTAGAGCCTGTAGTATAGGTGGATAGAAGAGAGTAAAGGAGAAGGGGAGAGAAGATGAAGTAAGCCATCTGAGTAAGGTTGGTACTTGGTCATGGTGGATCCTCCCGGAGATGCCACAGCTCCCAAACCCTGTTATGTGCCTCCAATCTGTCTTGCAATCTAGCCTTCATTTTCTCCATCAGTTCAACATCTTTAATTCTAGAGTAAAGATCTTCGGCAGAGGGTGGAGTACGGCGTTTCCAGTTTAGGGCTATAAGGCATCGGGCTGCTGTGAGTATATGCCGTACGAGTTTCTTATACGGTGTGCGGAGTTTTAGTGGTGATAGTCCTAGTAGGAAGAACTTTGGGGATGCTTGAACTTGCATTTCCAGAAGATGGGATAGTAGGTGTTGGACCCTTTTCCAATAAGGGGTAAGCAGTGGGCAATCCCAGTAAATATGTATGAAGGTGCCTTTTGCTCCCTGACATCGCCAGCACTTATCTGAGCTAGTAGGGAAAATTGTATGGAGCACATCTGGAGTCATGTACCAGAAGAACAGAATTTTATATGCATTTTCTTTATAAAGTGTACACATTGAACTCTTTGCTGTCTGGGTCCAAATCGCCTGCCATTGTGCTAGTGGGAGTTCCTCATCAAGGATTTTCTCCCACTTAAGCATGTAAGAGTGTTTGCCTTGCTCTTCAAGGGAGATGGCGTTTAGAATCTTATAGATTCCCGATATGATACCTTTCTGTGTGTTACCTGCTAAAATTATAGTTTCAAACGGGGATGGGGAAGAGAACTGCAAGTTCGGGGCTATAGTCAATGCATAATGTCGAATTTGTAGGTACCCATAGAATGCCTGACGTTATGGCGGACATGTCGGACATTTTTGACACATTTTTGGGACCATTGTCATTTATACAGCGATCAGTGCGATTAAAAATGCACTGATTACTGTGTAAATGACACTGGCAGTGAAGGGGTTAACCACTAGGGGGCGGGGAGGTGTTAATCAGTACTAGGGGAGTGTTTTCTAACTGTAGGGGGGTTGGGCTGTGTGTGTCACTAGACTGATCACTGCTCCCGATGACAAGGAGCAGAGATCAGTGACACTTGTCACTAGGCAGAACGGGGAGATGCTGTTTACATCAGCATCTCCCCGTTCGTCCTCTCCGTGAGGCGATCGCGGAGATCCCCGTGGCGATAGAGTCCGCGGGACCCGCGACCCGACTCACGGAGCTCCCGACACGTGCACGCTATGGCACGGCGGGGAATTCGAATGGATGTACCTGTAAGTCCATTTGCCCAGCTGTGCTATTCTGCCGACGTACATCGGCGTGCGCGGGTCGGGAAGTGGTTAAAAGAAACAAAATACAATAAAAAAAAAAAACAGACAACCTCCTAGAGATAATGAGAAACATTGTAACGCTTCCTCCTTTTAGATCAAAGGAATGAACTTCAGTCTGTAAATGAGGTCAGTTTACCCAGTGAAAGACCAAACCTTTTTCTGACACGTGTTAAAACTGGTATTTTTTGCTAGAAAATTACTTGGAACCCCCAAAGAGAATAAAATGGCGGTTGTTGCAATATTTTATGTCACACTGTCGTTGCGCAGCGGTCTTTCTAACACATATTTTTGGGGGGGGGGGGGGGGAACACACTTTAATTATTTAAAAACTAAACAGTAAAGTTAGCCCAATTTGTTTGTATAATGTGAAAGATGATGTAATGCCGTGAGAATCGTGAGAGAGTCGTGTTCTTTATTCTAAGCAAAAAAAATTGTGATTCTCATTTTGAAAAGAATTGTGCAGCTCTAAGTCGCATTGAAGAATTCACATTTCTGTTTTGTGTTCAATGCCAATATTTCCTCCAGTCTAAGTCTTGGAGAGCAGCCCTCATCCTTGGAAAATTTGCTCTCTTAAAGTTAAGTGTTTTTATCTTTCCCGTATGTGTTTGTTGCTAACATTAGCCGCATAAAGCAAAAACGTTCGGTAAATACCACATAAAACAGGAGTGAAAGTCAATTCACAAATCCTTATAGGAATTTGTAAAAAAAAATGTGGGGTTCCCCTCCCAAAATCCATATCAGACCCTTGTGTGAGCATGCAGAGCTTGTAAATAAAAACTACTTTTTTTCCATGTCTAGTTTATGTATTAAAAAAAAAGTAGTATTGTTCAAACTCAACTCGGGCTACATTACAATGACTGTGATTTGTCCATCTCATGAACATTACCACCATGTTCCTTTAGTTCCCACACTGGAGAAATCCCCAGTTGAACCCATAGAGAAGAAGCCGTCCTGCATCAGTTCGGAGTCTCCAGACATGCAAGGAAAGCCTTACTCCTTTAGTGTTGGAGATCAGTTTGAGGCTCTCATCACCGTCTTCCATAACCCAGAGATGTTCTTTTGTCAGAAAGTTCAGACTGCAAGTAAGCCTCATCATTTTTACTTTGTGTTTTTTAAGGATTTTTTTAATTTGGGTTATCTAAATATCTTCTGTTTATTGTGCGTTCAGATTTTTTTTTTAATTGTCCCCTTTCTGTTAGAACAACTTGCTGAGCTTGTAGCTGCAATGAACAAGAAATGCAACGCATTAAACACAACAGTGATTTCCTTACCAGAACCTGGGAATGTTTGCTGCGCCCAGTTCACAGGTAAACGACTAAGGGCTTTTTATTTTTTTTTAATTAGCTATTCATACTTTTTTCAGATGCTGTTTATTAACCCCTTGATGCCACCTGTACACAGATTTGCAACCTCGCAGAAGTATGTCTTTATCTGTGAGGCCATATGTATGCATACCTGATCGCACCGCTCGCTTCCCAGCACAGAGACCGGGCTCTCCCCAACAATTGTGACCCGGGACTGCCTGTCACCTGATGACTGCGATAGCCTCTGATTGGCTGTCACAGTGATCAGTCACAGTGTAGCCCACCCCTGTGTTTTCTTTATCGTCTGAATGGAGAGAAAGATACATTGTATATGTACAGTATACATTATATACAGTAATTGTATCGTTTTCTCCTTGCAGAAGAGGATGATATATACAAACAAAAGTGAGTGAAAAACAAATAAACAATATCTAGATTAAGGTTTGATCTAGGTTAGTGTTGGTGTCAGGATCAAAGGTCCAGTGTCAGTGTGTTTTAGGAAAGATGAGCAAAATTCGTCCTATTGTTTCTGGGCACTACTACGGGTACAAGCATCAAATAATGAACACATTTGGTGTATATCTGCGATCGTCGTGAGCAGAAGTCATTTTGGTTTGTTCATTGGTGGCAAGTTATTTTAATAGCAAGAAATGTACAGCTTAAATTTTTTTTTTTAACAAATCGTTTATTCAAGTTTTTCAAATGAACAGACATTGGAAAAGGGTTACAAATCTTCCCAGACAGAAAAATTTTCAGCAGGGGTGCAAACAGTACAGGCGTGTAACAAACAGTAAATGCAGTAGACAAGTGTTCCAGTAGTCTAAACGGGTAAAGCGCCGCTTTACCGCAAACGCCCCCGCCCCAGTGTGAAAGGACCCTTAGGAAGTCGCAGATACCCAGAAGGAGGGGGATAGGGCTATATGGAATGTTTATTTCCCCTATAGAGTTAATGTCAGCCAAGACTGCCTTCCAGAATTCCACTATACTAGGGCAGGACCAGACCAAATGGTAAAAGTCAGCGTTTTCTGAGCTACATTTAGGGCAGTTGGACGTTCTTTCAGGATAGATTCTCGCCAAGCGTGCCAGGGAGTAGTAAGTGTGGTGTAAGAATTTCAACTGAATAAATCTATCTCGTGACAATATCATCAGGGGTAGATGTCGCTGAATTCCCTCCTCCCAGTCATCGTCCGCTAGCTCTGGAATATCCCTTTGCCAGACCGAGAACAGTTAAGAGACCTTGGATGTGTCAAGAACAGCGAATCTGTTGTATAAAGTACAGCTAAATTTAAAAAATATTTGTATTTTTTACTATTTTGAACCAGTTATTTATTAATAAAACAAAGATCAGGGGATATCCATTACCATTTATCACCAAATGAAAGCCCAGTTTGTCCTGAAAAAAAAAACGAGGTATCTTTTACCTGGATACACTTGTTGCAGTAGTTACAATGATATGTACAGTTTTAGAAAAGCATGTCAAAATTGTTTTCAGGCATTAGCATTTGTTTTACTCTGTCACCAAGGGGTTAAAAAACCTGTGGACTTACCGTATATACTCGATTATAAGTCGATCCGAATATAAGCCGAGGCACCTAATTTTACCACAAAAGACTGGGAAAACTCATTGACTCGAGTATAAGCCTAGGGTGAGAAATGCGCAACTACTGTAAATGGACAAAAGGGTCAACAATGCCCATTTGCAGCTTCACTGTGCCCATTTGCATGTTTCACTGTGCCCATTTGCAGCCATAGGTCCCCCGAACTTCAAACTCAGTTGTTAAGGGTACCTAGATGCCCCCTAGCTGCAGCCAAAATTTGGGGTCTCTGGACCTAAAGGGTCCCGAAATGACATTGCTGCAGATGGTCACAGTTGACCGACTTTGGGGCCCCGTATCTTGGGGCTACTTGGTGCTAGGAACCCCAAATATGGTGTGCAAACCCAGTGGAACTAACACTACAACATGGGGTTCCTAGCACCAAGTGGCCCCGAGATACGGGGCCCCAATGTCAGTTTGGAAAATGTTAAGCACTTTTCTGCAGCAGAGAATGACATTTTCCAAACCGATTTTGGGGCCCCATATCTCGGGGCCACTTGGTCATAGGAACCCCAGCTTTGGATATGTTGTAGTGCTAGGTCCACTGCGTTTGCTCACCAAATTGGTTCCTAGCACCAGGTGGCCCCGAGATACGGGGCCCCAAATTCGGTTTGGAAAATGTCATTCTTTGCACCAGAAAAGTGCAAACTCGACTTATACTCAAGTATACACGGTATGTAAGATATTATAATATTTAGACTTCAGGCACTGTAGTTGATCATCTGTTTGCTGATAGGAGTGCATTGCTGTCAGTTTTTCATCTGTCAATGGATAGATGAAAAACAGACAGACAGAACTCTCGTGTGAAAGAACCTTTATTTATGAAAGATTTGTATTTTCTCCCTTCTATTTAGTAATGTTTTCGTTGTTTGGAGACTAAACTAAACTTCACTGAAAAAGATGCACATAAATTGAATTTATTTTAATTTTCTCAGCACGATCGCAGACCTATCAGATCTGTGTTAGAGCCTGGTATGCGCCACTCATTTTTAGGTTGAACGTAAAAAAACTGTCCTCTCCGGTTGGAGCCTCTATTTACTGTGCGAAGTTAGTACAGCGACTTCCCCCGCTGAGCTGTTGTGTTCTGACAGGGGGCGGCACCCCGCCAGAACACTCCGATCAGCGCTCCCTGGCATTGGCGGAGAGTGCTGATCAGGAGTCGGTCGGCTGCTGGTTTTCCAGCATGCTCGTCTGTCAAACAAACCTACACATGGGCCGAATTATTATTTATTTATTTTTTTAACCAGCTGACATTCGGCCCATGTGTACTAGGCTTAAGGGTTGTAGAGGTAAAGAGTCAAAGATAACATAAAGAGAGTTGCCATCCTTCAAGTGCCATGCTGTAATCCCAGCCTCTGAGTGTGCAAAACAAGACACAGCCCTGTAGTGAGGTGATTTCTGGAGCAGGGAGACAGTGTGGGTATTTAGATAGCAACAGATAGACTGAAACTGTAGAGTCAAAGGATGTGCAAGTCTAAGAAGACAAATGATGCTGCGGTCAATTGACTTTTTATGCTGCTCCTCGTTCTCTCGATGTGCTGTACAGTGAGTAAATCTTACCAGGTAAGATTCAGGTACTTAAGCAGAATACATTTAACAAAATATATTTAACTACTTGCTGCCCGCTCACAGTAGTTTTACTGCGGGTGGCACAGGCAAGCTGGACAAGGTAGCTGTTAGTGGCTGGATTTCTTTCAGGTTTTGGGTGCACATGTGCATGCCCCCTGCCGACCCGTGCTGTGATTGGACACAACATTTGTTTGGCAGTTGATCTGAGCCAATGATTTTGGCTGAAGTCAGCTGATCGGCTGTTACCAATCTCACACAGAGCTGTGTGTTTACAAAAAACACAGAACTCTGTGTACTGTATAGGGAACAGCAATCTGGCTGTTTCGTCTCCCTACAAAGCAGGGGGAAAAATAAAAGAAGATAGTATAGTAAAAACAGCACACATGACACACCTTATACATTATTAGACAGTTAACCCCTTGATTGCCCCTGGATGTTAACCCCTTCCCAGCCAGTGTCATTAGTACAGTATAACTGATTACTGTATTAGTGTCACTAGCAATGTCCATGTCAGTGACCCTCCCATATAGTCTGCTAACACCAGATTGCCCGCCACCCTATCACAGTCACACTATAAGTCGTTGATCTGTATAGCATCTATAGCTGCGTAAATATACCATAGTTTCTAGACGCCATCATTTTTGCACAAATCAGTTAAAGCGGGTTTCCCATTTTAAAAAAAAAAAGGAGGAAAGTGACGTCAGGAGCCCAGGCACCGAAGGAGGCAGACTACGAGGGACCCTCTAGCAACAGGCATTTAGAGCCGAGTAAAAAAAAAAAAAAATTTGTCCAAATGTTTTTTTTTTTTAAGCACATTACTATTTTTTTTTTTTTTTGGGGGGGGTGGAACGCCACTTTAATATACACTCACTGAAATTTTTTTTTTATACCAAAGACATGTAGCAGTATACATTTTGGCCTAAATTCATGAAGAATTTTATTTTATCTGAATAAAATTCTAAAAATTTCATTTGGTACAGTGTTGCATGATCGAGCAATTGCCAGTTAAAGTAGCGCAGTACTGAATAGTAAAAAAATGCCATGGTAATGAAGGGGGTAAAACATTTCAGAGGTCAAGTGGTTAATGATGTACTAATGAACACCGAGAGCCATTACTTGATTGATTTTTTTTTTTTTTTTTTAAAGCAGCTTGAAGTTTATCTTTTAAGTGTTTTGGCTGATGGTGATAAATTGCCTGTATACAATCTGTGTCCTTTACCTTTTGCAGCAGACAACAATTGGTACAGAGCTAGCATTGTAAAACACATATCGGAAGACACAGCGCTAGTTGGATATTTAGATTTTGGGAACACAGAGACTTTGCATATATCACGACTGCGCCCCATTGACATTGATATGTTGCAGACTCCTTTTCACGCTATCCAGTGCTCTTTGGCCGGTAAGTGACAATTCTCTGTCAAGGTGGGTCATACTGATTCAAGTGGCTAGCACTTTGGCCTCATTTCACAGAACCTGCAAGTGATGGGAGTAATGCAGACTGTGTGAATCTATGAAAAATAATGATTTTTCTGACACAGGTGTGAAGCCTCCATCTGGAACATGGAGCTCAGAAGCCATTCATACAATAGGCACCCTTGTTATGAACAAGGTGTTCACAGCTGTGGTGGTTTCAGAGTCTGAAGGCACTCTTGCTTTGGATTTGATTGACGAATCATCTACACCTCCAGTGGCTGTCTTACAGCATCTTATTGCTGCTGGTTTATGCGAGGCTGATAAATTTTCCAGTGACTCTGTTCCAACTGTCCAGAAGGAAGAAGTGTCGCCCAGGGAACCTTCACAGCTGGG
The DNA here is from genome assembly GCF_042186555.1 of Aquarana catesbeiana. NCBI lineage: Eukaryota > Metazoa > Chordata > Amphibia > Anura > Ranidae > Aquarana > Aquarana catesbeiana. Next base: position 53,205,635 of record NC_133331.1, on the reverse strand, counting down.
ATGGACACAGCTCCCACTTGGCCAGGAAAGAGAGGTTATAGTGTGCATGCTGCAATCTCCAGGAGACTTCTTCTGCCACATTTATAATCTTACAGGTAAGGGACCCTTCCTTTTTTTATGATCTACATATCTGCTTCCCCCTTCATTACATTTTAACCTTTCTACCCTCCATTCAACCTATTCCCACCTTACTTCTCATGCCTTACTCTTATCGTAATCCATTTCTTCTTTTGTCCCTCCTCCCCTTTCTTTTCCTACCTGTTGGGTAAAGGTAAGACCAGAGAGTCACATGCCGCTTGTGGGCAGAGTACAGCCAATTGTGGTGCTAGATCTCAAATGTGTCTGATGGTAGAGGTGTTCTAAGTCAATGGAATGCCCTGGAGGAGCATCAGAAAACTGTGGTGCTACCACTAACAACTAGTGTGCAGTCAGCAGACTGATCACAAGCTGACTGATGACAAATAGATTGCATGGTCAGTAACAGGCAGGTGTCAAGTTAGGTGGCAATCCAAATAGCTTGGTCAGTAACAAGCAGAGGTTGAGTCAGGAAGCAATCCAAACAGTGTGTTCAAGAACAAGCAGCGGTCAGGTGACAATTCATATTTCATGGTCAGGAACAAGCACAGGTTGGGTCAATCAGCAATCCAAATTGCATGGTCCTTAAGAAGCAGAGGCCTGGTCAGGCGGCAATCCAGATAGCCAGGTCAGGAACAAGCAGAGTTTGGGTCAAACAGGTCTAGAGAAAACAATGCAGTTGAACTCTATCAGAAACCATTTAAATAGTGCACACGCCAGTGAGCTGAGGGATCGGTGAGACCTTGGCTGTACCTGTTGCTGGATGTAGTTAGTACGAAAAGAGGCTGAGAGCTTTAAATCTGTAATCCACCAGCGCGTAGACTGTGTGGTGTTCCAAACTGAGGAGGAAGAAATAGATGAAGCAGGAATCTGCCAAAGCAGAGAATGTGACTGCTCCAAACACTGCCCTTACGTTTACCTGATCTCACCTCATTTGCTCCTTTCTCTCCTTCCTTCCCCCTAATTTGTATCTCTATTCTCCTCCCTCACTTTCTTCCTGCTTCTCTTACACGTAAGTCCCGCCCACATATGTAAATGCCGTTCAAACCATACATGTGAGGTATCGCCACGTGCATTGGAGAAGAGCAACAATTCTAGCACTAGACCTCCTCTGTAACTCTTAACTGGTAACCTGTAAAACATTTTAAATTGTTGCCTATGTAGATTTTTAAGTACCGAAGTTTGGCGCCATTCCATGAGTGCGCGCAATTTTAAAGTGTGACATGTTGGGTATCTATTTACTCGGCGTAACATCATCTTTCACATTATACAAAAAATTGGGCTAACTTTACTGTTCTGTTATTTTTTTAATTCATGAAACTTAAAAAAAAAAAAAAGTTTGAAAAATTGTTGAGCCAATACTGTGCGACATAAAAAGTTGCAATGACCACCATTTTTATCCCTAGGGTGTCTGCCAGTTAAACATATATAATGTTTGGGGGTTCTGAGTAATTTTCTAGCAAAAAAATTATGATTTTTACATGTAGGAGTGGAGTGCCAGAATAGGCCCGGGATGGAAGTGGTTTAAGACTAATGCACCGTACACACGATCGGACATTGATCGGACATTCCAACAACAAAATCCTAGGATTTTTTCCGACGGATGTTGGCTCAAACTTGTCTTGCATACACACGGTCACACAAAGTTGTCAGAAAATCCGATCATTCTGAACGCGGTGATGTAAAACACGTACGTCGCGTCTATAAACTGGGCAGTAGCCAATAGCTTTCATCTCTTTATTTATTCTCAGCATGCGTGGCACTTTGTGCGTCGGATTTGTGTACACACGATCGGAAATTCCGACAATGGGTTTTGTTGATTTTATAGCCTGCTCTCAAACTTTGTGTGTCGGAAAATCCGATGGAAAAAGTCCGATGAAGCCCACACACGGTCGGAATTTCCGACAACACGCTCCGATCGCACATTTTCCGTCGGAAAATCCGAACGTGTGTACGGGGCATAAGCCTTTTTCTGACACTTGTTCCTTACAAGTTAAAATCTGTCTTTTTTGCTAGAAAATTACTTAGGACCCCCAAACATACATCATTTTTTTAGCAGAGACCCTAGAGAATAAAATGGCGGTCATTGCAATATTTTATGTCACACTGATTTGCTCAGCAATCCTTCAAACGTAGTTTTTTGGGAAAAAAAATACACATTTTTTTGTGATACGGCATTGTGTCGCTTTAACTGACAATTGCGCGGTCGTCTGACCCTGTATCCGAACAAATTTTACATCCTTTTTTTACCCACAAATAGAGCTTTCTTTTGGTGGTATTTGATCGCCACTGCGGTTTTTATTTTTTGCGCTATAAACAAAAAAAGAGCGACAATTTTGAAAAAAACACAATACTTTGTACTTTTTGCTATAATAAATATCCCCATTTTTTTTTTTTTTTAAAAAAAACACATTTTTTTCTCAGTTTAGGCCGGTATGTATTCTACATATTTTTGGTAAAAAAAATCGCAATAAGCGTATATTGATTGGTTTGCACAAAAGTTATAGCGTCTACAATATAGGGGATAGATTTATAGCATTTTTATTATTATTATTTTTTTTTTTACTAGTAATGGCGGTGATCTACGATTTTTATCGTGACTGCGACATTATGGCGGACACATCATTTTTGGGACCATTGGCATTAATACAGCGATCAGTGCGATTAAAAATGCATTGATTACTGTAAAAATGTTACTGGCAGTGAAGGGGTTAACACTAGGGAGCGATCAAGGGGTTAATGTGTTCCCCTAATGTGTGTTCTAACTGAAGGGGGGAGGGGACTGACTAGGGGAAGAGATAGATTGCTGTTCATACTTTGTATGAACAGACGATCTGTCAATTCTCCCCTCAGAGAACCAGGATCTCTGTGTTTACACACAGAGGGTCCCGCTTCTTGCCATGTTTCAAGCTATCGCGGGAGCCCGGCGGTCTCGCATCGGCTCCTGGGGCGAGCAGCGGGCCCCTAGTGGCCGCTTCAGGAACTGACGTAAAATGATGGCGATTCACGCAGCCGAGCCATGTTGCTGCAGTACAACTGCGGCGGCTGGTCGGCAAGTGGCTAATGTATTTAAAATAAAAAAAACAGTAAAGTTAGCCTAGTTTTTTTTTGTATAATGTGAAAGATGATGTTACGCTGAGAATTGAGAGAGAATTATAATCTTTATTCTAAGCAAAAAAATAATTGTGATTCTCATTTTATCCAGAATCGTGCAGCTCTAGTATCAATTAAAAAAAAATAATTTTTGATAAACCACTTGGTCTTTTTTCTGCCATCACGTTTCTGTTTTCCCAGGAATGAAAGAACACAGGAGGGCTTGTACTGTTTATACTGCTGCCTACTGGAGGATTGGACACAAAAATTGTAGGCCAGCCCAGGATAACCCCTATACTACCAACATCCATCAGTTTTTTTTTTTTTTTTTTTCGTTTTTTTTTTTGCTGTTCTCGTAGAAGGATGATCATCTTTTCTTTCGCCCTGCTAAGATAAAGTCTAACCCTTTTCTGTTATTTTTTTTTCTTCAATCATGATTCCTCGCTACATTTCTGCTTGGGCTGGTCTCTACATATCTGGTCTACAGATGGACCTTTTTTCTCCTGTTGAGTTTGGTTTGCCGCACCTGGACCTTGGTGGACTGGATGTTGCAAAGCTAGCCTTTCCTGCAGTGAACTGGCAACTATAGCTCAGCTTCAATGAATTGGCAAGGAGTGTTGTCAGCCCTGCCCAGTTCTCCGATGTGAACTACAGAACCCCTCCTGCAATGACATAAGGTGGAGAACTGAGAAGGGCTAACAACTTTTGGGGTTTTAGTACAGCCATGGTTGTTGGCTCACTACAGGAAGTTATAGTGGTACCAAACCCATTGATTCTAAACAGTTTCACAAAGCAGTTCATGCTGGGAATGCTGACTGTCACATTTACTTGTGCTCCCAACCAAACTGTCAAACCATCAAATAGCTGGTGTCATAACTGATCACATGTGCAACACCATGGTAGCTGCCAGACAAACAGAAGCTAAGATGACGGCTTCCTTGACTGAAAAGGAGAAGGTGGGTTTAGTGCCAGTTTTAATATATCACTGGATTTCTTTTAAATTACCAGTTATTTTTATGCAGTTGCAGTGATTTGGTACTGTACGATAAGGTACTGTACGTGCGAGTATTGCAGAGATGTACAGACTATGTATTTTTGGTTTTTAATCTTGTCAAAGGATAGACTGTAAGTTGTTTTCCACTAAGTAAATGAAAATCTTTTGAATGATTTTCAGATTTAAGCTCTCTGAATGATTTAAATGTCTCGCTGGGACAGTACTGCGTTCAGCATGTGTCTGAGGGCTACACACCTGTTAAAGGAGACGTGTGTGGAGCTTTCTTCTCTGGTAAGTGACACAATTCTTCTTCAGTGCATAGTACTGTTACAGGATCCAGTGAGTCTAGGCAAGATTTATAATTATTTTCTGCAAACTAGTAGTAGTTGGAATTGAGGATGATGTGCTTGATGCTCCACTTCTGTTGAGGCAGTAATAACCCTTCCAGAATAACTAGAGTATATGCATGCAAGGATTTATGCTATATATGTATTTCATATTTCTACTTGCATTTGTTTTCTATTATCCATTCTTTTAACTTTAGCTAGATCTTAATAGAGGATTCAGTGGGTATGACCTCAGTGTGCATTACCGTTATCCACAGCTTTCCAGGTAGGAAACAGCCCAATGGTAATTTTGTGAGCAAGGTGCTCTTGTTATCACCTTCTAAAGTTTGTCCACGGCACCTCAATTAGAATAAGTGTCCATTTTATAGATTCATTTTAATGTGCACTAAATAAAGCTTATCTCCAAGAAATTTTTTTTCCTTATCGGCAATAAAAAGATTGTTTCTGTTGTAAAGAAAAGAACATACTGTATTTATCGGCTTAGAACACGCACAGGCGTATAACACATTCATTCATTTTAAGGGGGAAGTTTCAGGAAAAAAACTTAAATTTTAAATAAGGAACTTTGAAGCAAAATAAGGGTCAATGCCCATCTGCAGCCTCACCATTGCCATCAATGTAGCCTGATCAATGCCCATCTGCAGCCTCACCATTGCCATCAATGCAGCCTCATCAGTCCACATCAATGTAGCAGCCTCACCATTGCCATCAATGCAACAGCCTCACCATTGCCATCATTGCAACAGCCTCACCATTGCCATCAGTGCAGCCTGATCGATGCTCATCTGCAGCCTAGAGGGGACAGGAAGGGGGCGGGACGAGCGCCGACAGATTGCATACAGTGAGAATCTCCTATGATAGACAGAACAGTGATCCAATGGTGGCCCAGGAGATTGGACTTCCTATTACAGAGGCCACCCAGTAAACAGAAGATCCTCACTGCATGTAATCTGACGGCGCTGGTCACCCCCCCTCCCTGTCCCCTCCGAGGCAGCTAAAATTGAAATATTGGCGTATAACACGCGCACGCTATTTGCACCCGATTTTCATGTTGAAAAAGTGAGTGGTGTTCGCCAATAAATACTAGGGGTGCAATGGATCGTCATCGATCCGTGATCCGATCCGCGGAGGTTGATCCGTACGGGACACCCGCGATCCACGGAGCGCTCTGTGGCCTCGGCCATAGGAAAGGCCGCGGCTTCGGCCTAGCTCCGGAGCGGCGGCCATCTTGGTACACCCGGCGGCCGTTTAGCACGTGATCGCTCTGTCAAATGACGGAGCGATCACTTGTAACAAAGCCGCTTCCTCTCTCCCCTCTGTGTACTGATCTGTACAGTGGAGGGGAGAGATCGGATGGCAGCAGTGCCAATACTCTGCAATGCCCTGCCAATACTCTGCAATGCCCTGCCAATACTCTGCAATGCCCTGCCAATACTCTGCAATGCCCTGCCAATACTCTGCAATGCCCTGCCAATACTCTGCCGTACTCTGCCATACCCTGCCAATACTCTGCCAATATACCCGCCAATACCCTGCCACACCCTGCCAATAGGGAGATTGTGGATATTACAGTGGGGGAGATTTTCTCCCTTCGCCTTTCAGGACAGCACCTTGGAGAGAGCGTAGCTCCACCTCTTAGACAGGAAACACTGCGTGACAACGCCCCTTTAAAAAGCAGCTGCTTCCACCATGCCATCAGTTTTTAGTGTTTCCTCCGCCATGGTGGAAGCACTGCTTGGGGAACCAGAGGGGCTGCGCTCTCTCCAAGGAGAGGGTTTTGGCAGGACCTCCACGTTTGGGTACTCAGACCAACCCAGCTCCTTCCCTTACGTGAGGAGGGTGCTCCGGTGTCCCTTCCTTCTCCGGCTCACAGGAGTAATGGTCTGCCGGAAGTTTTCCACCCGGGGTGTTCGGGGGGCCGCGGTTGTGCTCAGTAAGAGCGTCCATGCCAGGCCTCTGCATGGCGGCGCCGAATCCCGGACAGCAGGTGATGTCAGTTCCGGTGGGCGGATACTTCCGGCGGGGCGTAGCAGCGATTGGTTCCTGCTGCTGGAACGCAGGAGGAAGGGGCGGGTCCTCTGGCCGGGACTTCCTTTTGTTTGGCACATGGAGCCTAGTACACAGTGCAGCAGCTGCGGATTGCACTATGGAGACAGCGGAATCGTCAGCAGCAATGGCGGATGCAGGCGCCCAGGTTCCCGGCCAGGCCCAGGTAGGAGAGGTGCGGTGGCACCTCTTTCCTTTTATATCACTGGGTGTTTTATCTTTGATGTGGTTATTCAAAACCTGCTGCTGTCTGCTATGGGGTAACAGTTTCCATTAGCAGTTCAGCAAAGGAGTGAGACTCTGGGCACTTAGGGTGTTGGCTGGAGGTACTACTTTTCTCTGAAGCCTTAGTTCTAAAGGACCTGGGTTTTTTCTTGTTTCTCTGTTTCAGAAAGCTACTGCCAAATCAGAGAGAACAGGGAGAAAGTGCCCCTCATGCAAAAATCCTTTAAGGGACTCTTGGCCCAAACCACTGTGCAAATCCTGCATTGTGGATTTAGTAAAAGAAGAATCCTCACGAGTGCAAAGAGCTCTTATCTTCTGTGAGGAAGGAGTTAGCAGAGGCCCTAGGGACAGTGCGTTCCCTTGTAAAGCACGGCCAGAGTTCCAGCCAAGAGCAGAGTTCTCACTCCAGTTTCCCTCAGTCCACTTCCAGACAGGTGGAAAGTGAGTCGGAGGAGGAAAGGGAAAGCATTCCACCCTCAACCATTGACTCTGAGGAGGAGGAGGTGGAAGAAGAGTCAAGATCATCTAGATATAAGCTGTCACTTGAGGAGGTGGATGAATTACTCAAGGCAATTTATACTACCCTGGAGATCCAGGAAGAAAAGGCTCAGCTGTCTGTGCATGATAAGATGTACCTGGGGCTGGAGGAAATTAAACACAGGGTGTTCCCTGTGCATAAAGTGTTAACAGACACTATTAAAAAGGAATGGAAGAACCCAGAGAGAGGACAGTTTTTTTCTAAAACCCTCAAAAGGAGGTTTCCTTTTGAGGAGAATGAGGAACTATTGTGGAATAAAAAACCAAAAATAGACGCTGCCTTTTCTCAAGTATCTAGGAAGACTGATTTAGCTTTTGAGGACATGGGTATTCTCAAAGATGCTATGGATAAGAGGGCAGATGGGCTACTGAAGAAAGCCTGGGACTCATCTCTAGCTAATCTTAAGCCAGCAATGGCGGCTACGGTTGTGGCTAGGAATCTGGAGTGCTGGTTAGAGCAACTTAAAAATCATGTTGTGGCAGGTACCTCCAGAAAGGACTTATTGGAGTCCTTCCCTACCCTGCTTAAGGCAGTAAAATATATGGCAGATGCCTCTGCAGAATCTATCAGGATGTCAGCCAGGTCCTCTGCGCTTGTTAACTCAGCAAGAAGAGCACTCTGGCTAAAGACCTGGTCAGGGGATTCAGCTTCTAAAGTAAAACTGTGCGGAATTCCCTTTTCAGGAGACCTGATGTTTGGGCCAGAACTAGAGACTGTCCTTGACAGGACAGCAGACAAGGAAAAATTTTCGTCCTTTTCGACAAACCGATAAGGAAAAGGACCACACACAGAAGAGACCCTGGTCTTCTCAGAGAGGAAGAGGTAGAGGTGGGGTACTCTTTAGAACCCCAGAACAAACCCCTAAAAAACAATGACCATCTAGTAGGGGGGAGACTACAGGACTTCTTACCAATCTGGGAAAAAACAACAAAGAGTCCTTTTGTTCTGGGGTTAATCAAAAAGGGTTATCAATTGGAATTCTCACAAAGCCCCCCAAGTCGGTTTTACATCACAAACCTGCCAAAGGATCGGGAAAAGGCTCTGGCCATGAAGTCTCTGTTACAGGAACTGATGCAACAGAAGGTCATTTCCCAGGTTCCGAAAGATCAAGAGGGGAAGGGGTTTTACTCCCACATTTTTATGGTCAAAAAGCCATCAGGAAAGTTCCGCCTGATTCTCAATTTAAAGGTTCTAAATCGATCCATAAAATACAAAAAATTCAGGATGGATACGATTTTCTCAGTAAGGAATTTGCTAACCCCCAAATGTCATATGGCTTCCATCGATTTGAGAGATGCCTATCTCCATATACCAATAGCGCCCCCATCACAAAGGTTCCTGCGTCTTGCAGTCAATCTGGGGGGAGGGGAGATTTGGCACCTGCAGTTTCGGGCTCTGCCTTTCGGTCTTTCCTCTTCTCCCAGGGTATTCACAAAAGTGATGGCGGAATCTTTGGAGCCCCTGAGACTGAAGGGGATTTCAATAGTACCCTATTTGGACGATCTGCTACTGTTTGCAGACTCAAGGGGTCAAGTAGAGGTCAACCTACAGACAGTTCAAACACATTTAAGAGGTTTGGGATGGCTTCTCAATCTTCAGAAGTCAAACTTAATTCCATCTCAAAGGGTAAGGTTTCTGGGGTACGAAATAGACTCGATAGAACAGAAAATTTTTCTACCCCAGGAGAAAATAGAGAAGATGCAGTTGACCCTGATAACACTTCAATCCAACGCAGAGATCTCTGTAAGACAAGCCATGTCTGCTCTGGGTCTGTTGACAGCAGCAATTCCTTCGGTACAGTGGGCCAGGTTGCATTCCCGTCCTCTGCAATCGGATATCCTGATGAATTGGTCATACCAGGAACCTCTGGAGAAGAAATTCAACTTGGGGGCAAGAGCAAAAAGGTCTCTCTGGTGGTGGAGGAACCTAGGAAACGTTTCAAAAGGGCTTCCTTGGGTCTTTCCGGTAACCAGAAGGCTGACTACAGATGCCAGCGCCTGGGGATGGGGAGCTCACCTGGAAGAAAAAACGGTTCAGGGAGTTTGGACCAAACCAGAAGCAAGAAGATCTTCAAATTGGAGAGAGTTAAAGGCTGTTCACTTAAGCCTCCTCTCCCTCCAGGAATTTCTAGTGAATCAACATGTCCAAATATTGTCAGACAATATGACGACAGTATTATATTTAACAAAGCAAGGGGGCACAAAAAGCAAAACCCTAATGGGTCTAGCGCATCAGATCCTAAGATGGGCAGAGAACAATGTGGCCTCTCTATCAGCAGTCCATCTAAAGGGGACGGAAAACACCTTAGCAGATCTCCTCAGCAGGAAAGAAATAAGGGAAGCAGAGTGGTCTCTCAATCAGGAATTATTCGAAAAGATTTCCAAGAGTTGGGGTCATCCCCAAGTGGACCTCTTTGCAAAAGAGGAAAATGCAAAAATACCAGTCTTCTTCTCTCTTCAGAGACAGGATCAAGCTCTCGGAGTAGATGCGTTAGCTCACAAATGGGACTTCCATCTGTCCTACGCTTTTCCCCCGTTCCAACTGATACCAAAGGTGTTAGCCAAATTCAGATTGGAGTCCACGGAGCTAATATTAATAGCTCCTTATTGGCCAAAAAGACCCTGGTTTTCAACCTTGATGAACCTCTCAGTGAAACCTGCTTGGAGATTACCAATCAGGACAGACCTGTTGAGTCAGGGCCGAATTCTCCATCCAGATCCAGCTTACCTCAAACTAACAGCTTGGTTTCTGAAGAACAAATCTTAAGACGGAAGGGTTTATCAGAGAGGCTTATTTCTACCCTTCTTGCAAGTAGAAAAAAAGTGACGAGAGACATTTACTTTAAAGTCTGGAAGATCTATAATTCTTGGTGTTCCAGTAAAAACTTTGATTTTCGTACCACATTTTCAGTTTTGGAATTTCTTCAAGAGGGATTGGAGAAGGGGTTAGCAGCAAGTACGCTCAAGACGCAGGTAGCTGCTTTATCAGTTTTTTTGGAAAGAACCCTGTCAGGGGAACCTTTAATAATCAGATTTTTTAGGGCAATGGCAAAAGTAAAGCCTAGACCTGTTGTTAGTTTTCCCAAATGGGATTTATCTTTAGTTCTTCAGGGTCTAACTATGGCACCGTTTGAACCCATAGAAGAAGCATCATTACGTTTCTTGACGTTAAAGACTATTTTATTGGTAGCAGTAACTTCCGCACGTAGAATTAGTGAGTTACAAGCCCTTTCAATTAAAGAGCCCTTCATGAGATGTCTACAGGATAGGGTAGTCTTAAGGACGGATCCAGCATTTCTACCAAAGGTGGCTTCAGTTTTTCACCGTACACAGGAAATCATTCTCCCTACTTTTTGTCCTTTACCTTCGGGAGCAGGAGAAGAAGCTTTCCATACCCTTGATGTCAGGAGGTGCCTGCTTAAATATCTGGAAAGAACAAAGGAAATCAGAAAGTCATCCTCACTCTTTGTTTTAATGGAAGGTACTCACAAAGGAGGTAAAGCTTCCAAAAGCACCCTTGGAAGATGGTTAAAGCAGGCCATCAAAGAGGCATACATATCTTTGGGTCTGGAACCTCCGGAAGGGGTATTACCTCATTCTACTCGAGCAGTGGCGGCATCATGGGCAGAAAGGGCTGGGGCATCTCCTGAGCAAATCTGCAAGGCTGCCACATGGTCCAGTTTTTCGACCTTCATAAGGCACTACCGCTTGGATCTACTATCAGCCTCGGACCAATCATTTGGTAGGAAGGTTTTGCAGGCAGTAGTCCCACCCTGAAGTAAGTTTCTCGGTTATCCTCTCCAAGGTGCTGTCCTGAAAGGCGAAGGGAGAAAACCTTAGTTAGACTTACCGGTGACGGTATTTCTACGAGCCTTTCAGGACAGCAGCCTACTTCCCTCCCTTGGTTATCATATGTAAAGTATAATTATAGGACCTGGTAATTGTCTGATTATATTTTCCAGCATGTCGGAGGATTTCTCGGTAACAACTGATGGCATGGTGGAAGCAGCTGCTTTTTAAAGGGGCGTTGTCACGCAGTGTTTCCTGTCTAAGAGGTGGAGCTACGCTCTCTCCAAGGTGCTGTCCTGAAAGGCTCGTAGAAATACCGTCACCGGTAAGTCTAGCTAAGGTTTTTTTTTTTGTTGATCCGAAAATGATCCGAACCGTGACTCCTAATCCGAGGAACAATCCGAACCGTAAGTTTTTTGATCCGTTGCACCCCTAATAAATACAGTATCTGTTAACAATAAAAGCATCAGCTACTGCTCAATTTTTAACGTAAGAATTAAAGTGATTGTAAAGGATCGTTTTTTGCTTTTTTAAAATAACAAACATGTTATACTTCCCTCCACTGTGCAGCTCGTTTTGCCCAGAGTGGCCCCGAACCTCGTCTTCTGGGGTCCCCCGGCGGCTCTCGTGGCTCCTCCCCACACCGGATAACCCCCTAGGAGAAGTGCTCTCCAGAGGGGGTTTACTTGCGAGCGTGCTCCCAAGTCCAGCATTTGTGTCCACAGACACGAATGCCAGACTCGGCCCTGCCCCCCCGGCGCCCGCGTCATTGGATTTGATTGACAGCAGTGGGAGCCAATGGCTGCGCAGCTATCAATCTATCCAATCAAGAGCCGAGACCCCATGGAGAGAGGGAGAGTGTGTCCCAGTACAACAGATCTGTAGAACAGATGAAGGGGCTCAGGTAAGTAAAACGGGCGGGGGGATGCTGGTAGTTCGGTGACTGTCCTATGCATTAAGGTGAAAAAACACGAGGGTTTACAACCCCTTTAAAGCCAAAACTTGCCCTGTATTTTCTTTTTTTTTTTGCCATCAGTATTACATTGGGGAGATTTCCCTTCACTCCTTGTCCCATAGCCAGAACAGGAAGTGAGAGGAAATCCCTCCAAAGTGAGGGAATCCCTGGTTGTCCCTAATTTCACTAGAACTAGTGTCCCCATTGGAAGGTTTTTTCATCCTCTGTTCTGGGGACATTTCAAAATTTGGGATATTCTTCCACTGTCGGTGATAACAGGAAATAGGACAAATAGAGAGCATGAATATCCCTAATGGGAGCACAGACTGGAATAAAAAAAATGACAGATGTACTAATCCCTCTCTGATATATCCAAAAGTAAAAAAAAAAGTTTCACTTGAAATGCAGAATTTCAAGGGCTCAGTATAGCTAACATACTAATATTATAGTATGTTAGCCAGGTGGCTACTATGCTGGTGGTCCGTCAAATTTGGCGACCCATCACATTTGGTAACGGAATGTGCATGGGTACACCCGCTAGCAGGTTGCCTAATCTGACTGGACAATGGAGACAGAAGAAGGCAGCAGCAGAAATTTTAGTACACCCACCTATGTTGTCAATTTGAGAGTACTTTTTGCAATTAAGTCAGCGTATATAAATATAGTATACTAACATCTGTGAAACAAGCTGGCAGGAGTATGAAGGCCATATTGGTACACCCCGTAATGCTCAGCGCTAAAACTTTAGGCTTACAAAATGTAACATCAAATAACCATGACCAACGTCAACACAGTAGATTTATGTATATAAATATTATGTTAACTTTATTGCTAAAATGACTGTAAAATTAAAAATGGAGCTGGGTGTAGTAAGAGGTCCGCTGTCTTCTTCTGACTACAGTGTTCTGTCAGATTAGGCAACTTGCTAGCGGGTGTATGCATGCACAGGTGACTGAACATCCCTTCCATTACCAAATCTGTCGGCGAATCTGGCGGAAAATACCTACTCCTTTCCTGACCACCAGTCCTGTGTTTTTTCCATTGTAGTTTGATTTCAACAGCGGAAGTGTCACTGTAGTAGGAGGACCAGTCCACCCACTCTCACTGTGTAACTTTGATATGCCAGGAGAATCCTAGTCTGTCCTGCCTACTCCTGGTCATAGCCATAGCTTGGCTGAGAAGCCAGGAGACTCCTGGTCTGCCACACGCATGAACACTTGCTGGAATATGTGCCCACCCATTGCATGCTACATTTTCCATTGCACGATAGGATTTGTAGTCTTAAACAGCAACAACGAACACGAACAGAAAGTGCCATTGATGCTTCCTCAACCCCTCCTTACATTTTTTTGGGCATAGATGCTTTCTCCTGTATAAAGTGGTTTTGTTGCAGACATTTTAAAAGGTGAATTTAGCAAAAACTAGTCTGGACAAAATACCATGTTGCTGCTTACTCTTGTTTAAAACTTTACCCAAATTTTATAATTTTGCTTCTACAGATGACGGCAATTGGTATCGTGGGCAGGTGAAGGATTTTACCTCTGCTGGTGCAGCTACGGTACACTTTTTGGATTATGGAAACACAGAAGAAGTATCGGTGGATAAACTCTGCAAAATCCCCTCCGACTTCCTTCAGCTTCCTTTCCAAGCTGTTAAATGCAGTTTGGCAGGTGAGCAATCTCTGCACTGTTTATGATATTGCACAGGTTGCCATGGATTGTCTGTTGATGGCCAATATTGAAGAACCTCCTTCCAAGACAGCTACAATAAATCTCACAATCAGTTCTGTAGTCCTGAAAGCTGGGACTTTGTAGGCTTTCTTTGGCCGAGAGATACATTTGAGCTCTGGCAGGTACCTCACTGTTGTCAACTGAGCCTGCCTGTCAGAGTGATAGACCAAAAATTAAAGTTGGAAGGGGTTGGCCAGCGGTTGTTTTTAACAGGACTGGTATTTTGCCTAGTAGTGTGTCCTGGGTTTAGGGTTCCTGGGGGACTCATGAAAATGTCCAGAAATACACACAAACACCTCCAGTTGCCTAAATATCTATTTTTAAACCGAATCAGAAGTGTTTTTTTTTAATCTTGAAAGATCCATTTATGCTGATAGTTTACAACTCCAGCTTCTCTATTAAGGTCCTAGGACCCCCAAAGTTCTGGTATGCAAACTTCCTGTGGTTAGCTGGCACCTCCTGTGACTATTTGCCAGTGAAGCCACCCTCAGCGATAGGACTGGTATGTGGGAAAGGGGCAGCCCCACAACCACAGGGGTAGGTTGAAATGTACTGATGTGAGTTCCTTTGGTTCTTGCAATCTCCAAAATCTTAATTGAAATGCAAGCACCTAAAGGTTCCTGCTGTATTGTATCAATGGCTCTTCAGAAACACATTTTTTTTTTTCGATTACAGTCTGTGATTGACATAGGATTAGTTGATGGTAATAGTGTAAATACATCTAATAGTAGATACCAATGGAAACATTTATGTAGAGATTTATCGCTTTTTTTTTCTACATAGATTTTTTTTTTACGATGGAATTGGTTATACATATAATTTATATGGTTTGTACGTTAAAGGCATAGCCCACCTTTTGCAGAAATTAGTAAATGTACAAATGTTGCTATAATAAAAAATGTGCATTTACTATCTTTTTGCATTCTGCTGAGTCCCTCTGCCGCATTTGGCAGGATTTTCTTGAATGATCCCTTTAATCTTTAGGTAAAGAGGGGGCGGCGGGATTGAGTTTAGGATGCTGGTGTGCGCAGCTACAGTACCTAACCGCGCGATTGTGTTTCCAGCGCGATACCATTGCGCTGTTTCTCGGCGACAGGGTACTGTGCATGTCGCGCTGGCTCGCTCATCGGGAAAGGAAAACTTTTTTTCCTTTCGCGATGAGTGACAGGCAGTGCTGACAGCTGTCTGCTATGAATCCTGAGGAGGGAACGCCGCGCCAAATTTTAAATAAAAAAACGTCGTGGGTCCCCCCCCCCCCGGGGGGGCATACCAGGCCCTTAGGTCTGGTATGGATTGTAAGGGGAACCCCCTACGCCGAAAAATCGGCGTGGGGGTCCTCCCCAAAATCCATACCAGACCCTTATCCGAGCACGCAGCCGGCCGGCCAGGAAAGAGGGTGGAGACGAGCGAGCGCCCCCCCCTCCTGAGCCGTACCAGGCCGCATGCCCTCAACATGGGGGGGGTGAGTGCCTTGGGGGAGGGGGGCGCCCTGCGGCCCCCCTCCCCACCGCAAAGCACCTTGTCCCCATGTTGATGAGGACAAGGGCCTCTTCCTGACAACCCTGGCCGTTGGTTGTCGGGGTCTGCGGACGGGGGGCTTATCGGAATCCGGGAGCCCCCCTTTAATAAGGGGGCCCCCAGATCCCGGCCCCCCACCCTATGTGAATGAGTATGGGGTACATGGTACACCTACCCATTCACCTAGGGAAAAAAAGTGTCAATAAAAAAAAAAAAAACACAGTACACAGATTTTAAGAATAATTTTATTAGGCAGCTCCGGGGTCTTCTTCCGACTTCGGGGGGGTCTCCTTCCGACTTTTCCGTCATAAGGGGGCGTGACCTGAGTCCCTGTGCATGCTGGGACCGTGACGTCACAAGGGGGCAGGCTCACCGCCTATATAAATGGCTCCGCAGCTCGCACACAGCATTCCAGCCGGAGAGAGTGTTGTGTCAACATCGGAAGAAGAGAAAGAGGCGAGACAGCGGCAGACCCCGACAACCAACGGCCAGGGTTGTCAGGAAGAGGCCCTTGTCCTCATCAACACGGGGACAAGGTGCTTTGGGGTGGGGTGGGGGGCCGCAGGGCGCTCCCCTCCCCCAAGGAACTCATTCCCCCATGTTGAGGGCATGCGGCCTGGTACGGCTCAGGACGGGGGGGGGGGCACTCGCTCGTCCCCACCCCCTTTCCTGGCCGGCCGGGCTGCGTGCTCGGATAAGGGTCTGGTATGGATTTTGGGGAGGACCTCCACGCCGATTTTTCGGCGTAGGGGGTTCCCCTTACAATCCATACCAGACCTAAGGGCCTGGTATGCCCCCCCGGGGGGGGGGGGGGGGGGGGTGACGACGACCCACGCCGGTTTTTTATTTAAAATTTGGCGCGGCGTTCCCCCCTCAGGATTCATACCAGACAGCTGTCAGCACTGCCTGTCGCTCATCGCGAAAGGAAAAAAAGTTTTCCTTTCCCGATGAGTGAGCCATCTCGGCGCTGGCTCCCGCGACGGGGCTCGCAGGTGTCAAATCTCGCTGAGAAATGCGGCAAGATTGACACAATATCGCGGTCACCTACTGTATGCATCAGATTACACCCTGAATATGGGTGTAATATGAAAGCTGATTTAAAATGTGGACTATGCCTTTAATGGTTTAAAGTGGAAGTAAAGGTAGAATGTTTTTGACTTTCATGCATTCTTTCTTTGCATGAGGGTAAAAAAAAAATCTGAGTGCAGCTTCCCCTGAGCCCCCGCTTATACTCTCCTGAGTCCAATTTCAAGCCAGTGATGTGCACTAGAGCCGGAACTTTTACAGCTCTCTCACTTCTCATTGGCTAAGAGACAGCAGCGGGAGCTGTCAATCACTGCCAGGTAGGAGGTGCCTTAGGAGTGAGGCAGCACAAATTACCACCATAGGATGGTGGGCATTTGTTGGGAGGAATCAGGAGTGCCGGCGGGGGACCCGAGAAGAAGAGGATCCGGGCTGCTCTGTGCTAAGCCATTACACAGAGCAGGTAAGTATAACATGTTATAAAAATAAATCTTTAGAATAAAAAAGAAAAATAATTCATAGTTTTTCTTTTTCTCTTAAGGTGTGAAGCCTCATGGCGAAAAGTGGGATCTAATAGCATCTAAAAAATTTCAGGACTCTGTTGCTGGAATAAAGTTGCTTGCTAAAGCAGTTTGCAGAAAGGAAAATGGGTACATTGTCAGGTTGGTGGTGAGTGAGAGCGGTAAAGCCGTAACCGATGTTCTCCTCGCTGAAAAAGTTGCTCTTCCTGATGATTCTAAAACGGACGACACTGATGTGGAGACTGGCCCGGGCTCGGCAGCGAAGAAAACAGATGAAGGCAGCAGCCAAGTTTGCTCTAACAAGGAACCCAATCCAACCAAGGAGACAAAAGTATCTCCCGTTCAGGATTTTCCTGCAAAGGAACAAGTAGGATCATCTCACAGAGATCTATATTCTTCTCAACCTGTCCAGTTGAACTCTACTCAGCCTGCACTTCAAGAAATCCGCTCTGCTAAGGCTGCAACAATCACTACTCCTAAAGAATCATTTTCCCATAATAGCACTGCGTCTCCTTCTGGAGTAAACCGCTCTGGCAATGCTGCACCATCGCTTCCTAAAGAATTCAACTCTAGTTACTCTTCACCAACCTATCAGACAAAATTTAACACTAGTGCTAAAAGTGCAAACTCTGTAAATGGCAGGTTGCCTACTCACAGAAGATCAACTTCTGTTAATCTTGAACCATCAAGTCAAAGAGGGTTCAACTCACCTGTACGATCACCAGGTAGGCTGGTGTCTACCCATGCTACTAGTTCTCCTTTGAAGAATGGGTTAGTCTCAGTTAAGGATTCTCCATCTTTACCACAAGAGTTGAAGTCCACACGGGTCAGTCATCAGCAGTCATCAGCCTTTCTGGAGGCTAGAGGTAAATATACACACATCTGTAAGATGGTGTTGGGTATCCGTGTTGCTATGGGGGCACACAGTGCATTGCACAGAGCAAGTTATAATGACATGTTTGTTATTTTTAAAGAAATAAACTGAACCTTTACAATCACTTTAATTGCCATTGTTGGTCCAGGATAAACTGGCATAGGCCTCCTGTTTGCAGCCCCCCTTTCCTTTTCATTTACTTAAAATAAAATAAAAGGCATTTTTTTTTCCCCATTTTGGATACAGTAAGGGATGTTTATAACCTGTTTTTTATATATTTATTTTGCCATCAGTGACCCATTGGGGAGATTTCACTTCTGTCCCATAGCCAAAACAGAAAGTGAGAGCTAATCCCTACAAAGTGATGAAATCCTGGGATGTCAACGGAACTAGTTCCCCTTGGAAGATTTCCCCTCTATTCCTGTTCTGGTGTCAACCCAAACTTTGGGATTTTCGTTTACTTTCAATAATAATGGTAAACAATGGGGGCACAAACAGCAATAAAACCCTAATAGGAGTCCTAATCACTCTCCACTCTATCCAAAACTAAAACAAAGGTTTTGCCTTTAGTTATACTTTAAATTTGCAATACTGGCAGAGCTCAAATAATCTATGAGCAGACTTGTGTATTTGTAGGTGGCAAAAGTAGCTTGGGTTTATTGTGTGGAGTTTGCTGAAATTAAAGTGGTTAAGCCATGCAACTACCCCCTCTGCTATGTTAAATGTCCCCAGTGCATTTTTTTTTTTTTTAAATGCCGTTGTGTACCCGATTTCAGAGTGTCGATGGGCGCACACATGATCGGCCGCCTCTCTCCTCTTTTGAGCGGACAGCAAAGCGGGTGGGGCTGAGAACCCCCCTGCTGACATCAGCCAGGAGGGGGAGAGAGGCGACTGGTCATGTGTGCAGTGATCGGTGCTCTGAAATGAGGTACACAGCTGCGTTTTTAAAAAAAAGAAATGCACTGGGGACATTTTTTAACATGGCAGAGGGGATTGTTGCAAGGTTATTGTTTTATGAGAACAGCAGGAGGGGAGGATCACGGAGTGGACAGAGCTGACAGGCAGGGAGGGGGGGAGAGGGAGGACAGAACAGGGCTGCGGATGATGGAGGCATGTAAATTGACCACGGTGTCAGGGCTCAGCAGCCATGTTAAACCGTGGTCAGTTTACAGGGGGGGAGGGCAGAATCAGCCAGGTATTTCAGGTGATACAGGGGGCCAAATTACCCAGCACAAGCACTGTGCTGTTACATGCTTTAAGGGAACAGGATCCATTTTTTTTTTTTTTTTAAGGGTACCAAACACTTTAAGTAGAATAAAAAAAAATTATGCATGATAAATGTTTTTTTTGGATGTTTTGCCTAGCTTTCCTAAACATTTTATAAAGGTACCTTTTGATCTGTGCATTGGTAAAGCTCCTATCTCACTTCCTTTAATCATATGTCACCGCTGCCGCTTAGTCAGCATAATGCAGCGTTGCCACTTTTCGTCACATGTGTTCTCTAGAACTACAGCTTTGGTGCATAGATGTCACAGCTGTTTTTTCCTCCAAGTCAATGCTGATAAGCCATTGGTACACCAAGCCTAGCTCCATGCATGCCTGCTTACTAGTCCACTCTCTTCCCACTGCTTCCCGTTAACACATGCCAGTCAATCATTCTAATGCATGGCATTATGGGAGATTTCGTTTTTTTGGCATTTTGGATTTGCATTTTACTTCTGGATGTGCCGCCATTCTTCTTTCCATTAGTTTTGTTGACAACCAGCAGGGTAGCCAAATATGACAGCTTAAAGCCTGGCACACACAGTATGTTTTTCTTTTTTTCTTTAATTCATTCCAGCGGGCTAAACCAAAAATCTGAGGAGGTCTCTGTACTAACTATTCAATGTTTTAACTATTTGATGTTAGTACAGCGATGTCCCCGCTTTGCTGTTGTGTTCTTCTAACAGGGGGACCCCGCCAAAACGCACCTGTCAGCGCTCTCGCTGATTAGATGCCGATCAGCTGCTGGTTCTCCAGCATGCTCGTTCCACAGAAGTCAGTCATGAGATGGGCTTCTGACGGACAAGGACCTGTACGTATGGGCCGCAGGTCGGCCAGTTTCTACTGTATTGGCTTGTGTGGCTTTAGGTTAAGTTTACACTAGCTTTAAAAGCAGGCACTTCATGGGTGTATTTGAAGCCCCACGAACGCCAGTCAGAATTGTATACATTGGAGCGGCCAGTGTTAACATGGTTGCCTCTGTGTCATCACTCTAAAAT
This sequence comes from Aquarana catesbeiana, assembly GCF_042186555.1. Lineage (NCBI taxonomy): Eukaryota > Metazoa > Chordata > Amphibia > Anura > Ranidae > Aquarana > Aquarana catesbeiana. The sequence continues at coordinate 53,185,647 of NC_133331.1, read as the reverse complement.
TGACCCAATGTGTTGTTTGGCAGGCTTTACTGCTCCCCAAATGCTTCCATTGATGCAAACGTGCCATAAATGTCCCTATGGTGTTTACAGCACGTTTTGAGATGCGTTTATTAAAGCGTTACTATCCAAGATGATAGTACAAGAATCCATAGAATAGAAAACAAAGTGTTATATAACGTGAAGCAAATGTTACAAGCACATCATAATTGCATCAGAGACGCATCTTAATCCAATAATAGGCATTCAGAATTCAAGCACGTCTAAATGAGGACTACGTTTGCATAAGCCTCTCGTCATACCTTTCATGGTTCAGGAGTGTGTTGAACCGGTAGTAAAGCGCTGTTGATGTTAGAAACACCCCCCCCCCCCCCCCCGCAAGGCAATGTCAATATGTCATAATGTGCTAGTATGCATTGCTTCGCATACTAGCACATTATGAGAGACTTGCCTTAGAACAAAGACCTCCAGTGCCGCGCTGGCACCGCTAAGAGAGCGGACATCTTCCCCCGGTCTTCCTTACGGGTTTGTGTCCCCTGGCTACAAGAGTGGCCGGGGGCGCGATGACGTCACTCCCCCACATGAGCCACCATTTACGGCACGGGCACCTTCAGAGTGCATGCGCTGGTAATGTCACTGTCTGCGTGCACGCTGAATATCTCCTAAACTGTGCAAGCTTAGGAGATATTCAGAGTACCTACAGGTAAGACTTTCTTACTATGGGCATGTCTGTAGGTACAAGTGGTAGATCAGAGTTTGCTACCACTTTAATGACAGTGGAGAACATTTCTCTTGATTTAGGTAGGTAAGAAAGATTTTTGGCCATAGGTTACTGTGACTACAATAGTACTGGGACGTAAATAGCTTTTAGTTGTTCTTTAAGCCGTGATTCTGAATTTTGGCACAATTCTGTATATTTCTGGAAAGTGTCTGCACTTACATTTACACAACTCCTCCCAAGAGCCAAATCCCTGCTTGCATCGGGACGGAGGGCTGTTGAGAGGAGTACTAAGGCAGACTGCTGTGATGATTTCAGGAAGTTCTGTACAGCATCCTGCTGGCCCCTCCCACCAGCCGTGATCAGCCTGCATTTCATAGAGAAGCACATAGGCTTGAATGTTGTCACTGGGTTTAAAATAAGGTATGTAATGAAACAGCTTTTCTTTAAAAATTTCATTAGCATGTTGATCAAGGTGGAGAGGGGAACCAGGAAAGAAAACCTATAAGCAGATTAATCTTTAGCTCCTACACATTGACATCAAATAGAAAAGACGTGTAAGTAAAACCTCATTAGTGCCTGTTTGGATTCTTGAAGTGATTTTTAGAAATCTTTCCTGGATTGTACATAAATGGTTTATTCTTCCAGATAATGCAGTAGTAATCTTTTTTTACATGGTGATTGGTGTGGTATTTGCATCCCTAACCCCATTCTTGCATCTCTAGGAGTCAGTGTGGCGCAAAGCTGGGCGTCTGTTGATTTGCAGCTAAATGAGCCGCTTGCTGCGTGTGTACTAAAAGTGAGAAGTCCGGACTTGATATATGTTTTCCCAAAAGAAAACAGAGGTGAGAAAAACTAGAGATCTGTGTCTGTTAACTAGTATAGAAATATGTATGTATATTTATGTGATAAATCCAACACAGTACTCGTAGCTTTACAAAGTATATAGAACCATTTACATTGTTCCCTGCCAAGAAGCAAATTCCATAGTAACTACCATAAATCCCTGAATGGTTTTTATGCTCATCAACTATACTATGGCATGAAATTTTATGTTCTTTTGGTAATACAGCCTAACTTCAGGCTCTACCTTTTATATTTCCATTTAAAATTGGAGTGAGGATAGTTGTGCCTGGACAGTTCTCGGTTTATTCATTGTTTACACGTTGACCTGAAAAGTAAAAAGCCGTCTTTTGTGCATACTTGTTTATATTGTGGAATGGGTAGAACTTCAGGATGGTTCTTTCTTGGTCAATATGATGCTATATTTGTCCAAGGAGAACCAATCGGCTATGTCCAAGGATAATTTGGTCTGTTTAGGAATGTATGGAAAAGGATAGGGTGTATAGAAGGTCTAGGGGGATGTGCAGGGAAGGTTGTAGTAGGGCGTAAGCCGTATTTAAAAAAAAAAAAAAAAAAAAGATAGTTTTGGATGTGTGGGATCGGTACTTAAATGAGAAGTACAGCCAAAGCTCGTTTGGCTGTACTTCTCCTTTGGATCACAAAAGTGCAGTTCTTTCTGCACTTCTGTGACCTGTTTTCACCTGACAACGGGCTGACGTCACAGAGCCAGTCCAGGCTCTGGCAAGATCACGTCAATGACGTCGGGATCCGCCCACATGCTTGGATCGGTACCTGGCTCAGGCTCTTAGTGAGCCGCTGAGAGCCTGAGCTGCCTGATCCAGCCCCCTCCACAGCCCAGTGCTCCAGTGAGCTCTCTGCTCAGGGAGCTTTGAGAACCAAGCGATCAGCGGTGTTTGAGTGCTCGGTTCTCAGTGTTCGAGCCGACGGGGGACAGATGCAGCATTGGACCGATGCTGCAGCCACCTAGGTAAGTATGATTCGGTAAAAAAAAAAAAAAAGTCCAAACTTCTGTTTTTAAAAGGAAAAATTTGGTGGTAAGGAGGTTGCGTATATTAAAGAATAGGTAGGGTATGGAAAAAGGGAAGGGGGAAAGAATTGCATCTACATGGGAAAGGGGTATATCTGAATGGGAGTTGAGGATAGCAGGATAGGACTTGGAGGAGAGGGAACCTCCTTTCTTAATAGCTTTGAGAGCTTTTTAATTGTTTACCTGATGTGATGTATTAATCTAATTTTTGCTTGCTTATAGCTTGAAAAGTTGTTTCATCATTGCCAGACTGCAGAACTTCTGCTGTATTTCCATCCCACCCCCCACTAACATCAGTCCTGCAAGTGTTATGGACAACGGCACTGGTAGTGAGTCAAACTCGACTCCATAGCATTGCTGTCTACTGAATTGTGTTTGTTTTCTCCATCATTCCTTGTGGGTTGTACAGCTTGTAGTGGGTATAGCATATCCCAGGTGGTCAGCTATTTTGATTTCAGTTGCCTAAATCAAACATCTGTTCTTCAGTGGAGAATTCCTTGACCATGTCTGCATGCTTTATATATTAAGTTGCAGCTAAATATTACATTATTTGCATTTACAATCAGATTTACCAATAAAGTGGCCATTGAGTGTATCGTATTTTCTCTGTTTGCTTCCAGTGGATGTGGAGAAGCTGCAGCAAGTTATGATGGATATGTTTAGTTATTGCAATGCGGAGACAGACCAGCCTGCCTATATACCATCTGTGGGTGATGCTTGCTGTGCCAAATTTTCAGGTCAGTAAAATGAAAACTGTTCTGAAGCTTATAAAACATCAATTATTATATTATTATTATACACAATTTATATAGCGCCAACAGTTTGCACAGTCTATCCCCACATTTGCTCTCTCTTCCCTTGGCCAATGTGCAACCTTTTTTATTTTCTTTGCCTTGAAAGCACCATTAAATTCGACTTATAATTTGCAGCCACATGAACACCCTACCTTCACTGACAATCCCTATGCCATTGAGCCTTGGGCAGAACACACTGCTCTCACTCAAGTGACATGTGCAACACTTGTGCATTGCGTGTCCCAGTAGGCATGATGGGGGTGTACTGCAGTCTAAAGTATGGAAGAAGCAGAATATTTTGGGACCCTTGGAAAATTTTCTGGCAGTGACACCGGTATCAGGACATCACCCCTGCAGTCCAGAGAACTACAGAGGGTGTATATGTGACCGGGTGGCTGCACAGGAAGAGGCTATGTGGCTCTGGACTTCATAATGCTGCAGTGTCGAAAGGATGCCTCAGTGGAGGACCCAAGATGCGGAACTGCTTTATTATGCCCATCTATCATCTGGCAAATATTAACCTCCCCTTTTTTAGCTTGTAAAGCAAGATATACTCATTGAATTCAGCTGTCTGACTCCCTCACTGGCACGGTTTTCGGGTGCAGGCGGCCACTAATTCAGCACTGCAAATAAGCCCATGCTGGCTCCTAGCACTGACATTATTCTTGAGAGGACCCCGCTGCTGGATATGCAATTGGAAGTGTCCAGGTCATGCAGGCAGTGTTGTGGACATCCAAAGTAGACAGATCAGGAGACTGAATTGTCTTGTGATCATAGCTTTAGGTGAAAAAACAAAGCTTTTTAACATTTTTTTTTTTCTTCTAATGCCTGGGATCAGTTGGGAAAGGGAAATCCCAAGATCTGCTTTTAAGTAAGTTTTAAAAAAGTTTATGCCAACTTCTCATATTAGATCTAATAAAATTTCCCAACAGCTGTGAGTCCAGTTATTGCTGAAGTCAAATTATACTTGAGTCCTGATGAAAGGTGGTGTGTTTGAACCCCCCCGAAACACATTGGCTCTTTTATTTGGTCTATCATTTAATAAAACATCCTTCTGGGCTCTAATCAACATTGGTGTGGCACCCTTGCTATGTTTAACATATCTGCATCTTTCTCAAGACTGCCTTCTAGGGCTGAAACAACTAATCAATTATGAAAATAATCCATTTACTATTTTCATAATCGATTAATCGGCCAGTAACATAATGGGGTTAAAAAAATTAAATTGAGCCTTTTATAGTAAAAAAGAGCAAATAATCACTACTGTAAATGTTACTTTCACAGTTCTACAGTAAAAAAATTAACTCCTTACAATAGAGATTATCTGTTTTTTTTTTTTTGTTTTTTTTTTGTTTTTTTGTACTATAAAGGGCTAATTTTAGTTTTATTTTAACCCCATTATGTTACTAAACCTCTTAGACCTGGTTCACATCTATTTGTTTTTTGGTGCTTTTTGCAGAAACGCACTACAGTTCATTTACATGGTTTCCTATGGGACACATTCACATCTATGCTTTTTTTCAGCCGCTGCGTATTTGGAAAGGGTCAAGGACTTTTTTTTAACGCAAAATGGTGCTTTTTTGGTTCAATATACTTCAATGAAGAAGCTGCAGAAAAACATGTAATGCGTTTTTGCAGCAATTTGTGTTTTTTATTCTGCCCAACAACAAATTGGCCAAAAAAATGCAAAAATGCAAATTGCAGCAAAATCACGTGTGCAAAAATCAAAACGTACAGCAAAAAGCACTGCAGAAACATATCAAAAGCAAACTGCATAGATGTGTACTGAGCCTTATACTGGCCACACCGATCAATTTTCAGAAGAGAATATTCAGGCGAAAAATCTTTGTACATTCGCTGAATGAAAGAATGTTTGAAATTTTCACTTGTTTTTAACATTGTGTTTTTAAAATGTACGAAAACTACATACACCGTCTGAAAATTGACCAAGAAGTTTTCTATTATTTTTGTCACCGTGGTTGAAAATGAACGTCAATTTGACCCCACTAACAATTAGAAAATCGAACAAACGTTCTTAAAATGCCTTTTTTTTTTTTTTTTTTTTTTTGAAGGAAGACATTGTTTGTTTTTAAATAAAAAAAAAAAAAAATGATCTCTGAGTCTGATGATATTTACCAGATTCACCCTTTTAATAGTATCTCTCCTCTAATAGTATATACAGTATATCTCCTCTAATATATACAGTATATCTCTTCTGTCTGTTATTCTCAGAGTGGATTAGATATTTTGCTCCCTAACCATATAGTTATTTATATTTACCACTGCAGAGAGATATTTAAGAATAAAATTGCCTTTTTTAAAAACTTTACATATTAACTAAGTTATACACAACACTTTTTTTTTAAGCCTATCAACCGATTAATCGAAACAATTATCGGCCATTTAATCGATTATGAAAATAATCGTTCGTTGCAGCCCTACTGCCTTCGGGATAAGACCGCACTATATTAAGATTCAACTCAACTCATTCTCTGTAGGGGAACAGCCTTCGAAGCAATCCAGCTTAACCCCTTATCTACCAAAGTACATTTAAAATGTCCTGGTATTCAAGGAGTTAAAAAATACGGTTGCTGCTGAAGCCATGAGCTTGGTATGGATTTTTAGAGCCACCAATGGATTTTCAGGTGAAAGTGATCACTTTTAGGGGGTTAAAAAAAAAAATTAAATTAAAAGCATCCTCGTCAACCCTGTAAACATCCAATGCAAATACATAGCGTAGGTTGCTCATGTTTATGTAAACCTAAATTGCACCATGCATATGAGGTATGCCTGCAGACGTCAAAAGTGAGAGCAATAATTCTAGAGCCTTAAATTTCTGGTTAACTCTAAACTGATAACCTGTAAAAGCTTTTAAAGCGTAGCCTATGAAGAATTTTGCGTACCATAATTTTTTGCGATTATCATGTGCACACAATTTTAAAGCTTGACCTGTATGGTATCCATTTATGTAGCACAACCCCGTTCTTTATATTTTACCTAAAAATTGGTGTTTGCATTAAAGTGGATGTAAACCTTATTCGTGAAATTTGCATACATCTGCAGTGTTTTCTTATATCTTCAAAGCGCACTAAGTCCCATAGCTGTCTCCTGCTCCAGCCTGATAACGTCTGACAAGTTCTTCAACTGGAATAAAAGCAGCCTGACTTGTGTTGGGGAGGATGCTATAAATAGATTAGCAGAGTGCTGAACTATTCAAGGAACAGTTTTAAAAGTCTCTACCTATGAGGAGAAGGGGGTGTGTGCCTTTCCTCCAATTAACTATCATGGCTGTGCCCAGGCTTCATTGCAGTGCTGAACAGGACGTGAAAATCTCCTCACATGATTCAAACTTTCTAAACAAAATATAACTTCTGATGGGAGATTTGTTTCATCTCTGTGTATCATATCAGGCTGCTCACTTCACTGGGTATATGTGAGGGTTTACATCCACTTTAAAATTAGATTTTAGCGGTTTTCTATGAAAATATGCATTTGATAAATAGCTGTGAGAAAAACATGCAATATTAAAGAAATTTCAACTTCCACTATTTTATTCTTCAGGGTCTCTGCAGATTTAAACATTTTCCCTGTTGACAAGTGGTAAATAATATGATGGTCAGCCAAAATTTTGGATATAATTGATAGGAGATTTTGTGCCTGTTGTGCATATATTAATATTGTAAATGAAAGTCCACTTTAGTCACAGATTTAGACTGATGCATGTCATGTGACTGTGTCTGCAGCAGATGGCCAGTGGTACAGAGCTGTCATCTTGGAAGTTTTGGACTCCACAGTGGAAATAGCTTATGCAGATTATGGAAATCTGGAGACTCTCCCTTTCTCCTGCCTTCGCCCAGTAAAGGAAAGCTTCCTGTGCACCCCCATGCAGATCACACGATGTCGCCTGTATGGTAAGATATTCCTAAATGTCAGTATAATAAAATCTGACATTTTTGTAAAGATTATCATTACATCCCTTCTCTCCCACAGGTGTGGCCCCAGTTAGCCATCAGTGGTCTTCTGAGGGGACACAAGTCTTGAGCAGTCTGCTTCTGGGAGCTGATGTTGTCCTTGTGGCTCATTCAGTGGAAGCTGGAATATATTCTGTGTCTATGGAGAAGAAGCAGGGAGCTGAAAACATAGATGTGGGACAGAAGCTGGTAATGGATGGCTCAGCAAAGTGTGCTGAAGCCGTTTCTTCGACAAATGTCCATAAAGGTAGCTATTGCAACATATTTTTCTGAACCTTGTCTATTCTTTTTTCAAAACCTCTTCCTTGTCATTCAAGGTATATGTCACATCAGACCTCAATTACAGCACCTGTGCTCCCTTAGAATCTCAACTTGGTTCTCTCTGCCTTGCAGAAACCACCCTTTGAACCCATCACAGTTATTACTGTGGGTGACCTCTCCTGCAATGTGCCCATTCTGGTAGTTATGCCTGTCAGATGTCTGTGTCTGAAAATGTAGTCCTCTTGTAGAGAGTTGTTCCTCATTCTCCATAGTAACACGGTAGTTTTGTGTCCAAGACCAGTAGTTCTTTTTGCAGAGAGCCTTTCCTTATTTTTCACACTGACCAGGTAACCTTACGTCCAAGACCATCCTTTCTTCCTAAGGTGGCCTGATGCATCAACCTCAGTGAAGACATAGTCTTAACCATCCTTATTCCCTGCTCAAAAGCATCAAAAGTAAATCTCTCTGCATTGCCTGGATGTAGTCAGAGCCATTACAGCAGCATTTCTCAGCCAGTGTGCCGCAGCACCCTGGGTTGCCGCAAAGAGCCTGTATATTCTGATCTCGGTGTGTTCTGTCCTAACTCCTGTATACAGGCAGGAGGGGGAGAGCACAGCCCACACCTCCTCACGCCTTTCTGCTCCTATTTGTACCCTTGTCTGCATCCCAGAAAGCTGTGCCTGCCCAGATCCTACCAACCGTTGAACTTATTGACTGCTAAGGACTTTCAGGTGCCCGTACAGCTTTCCGGATTGCCGACAGAAGTAAAGAGAGGAGGATAAAGCCAGGAGGAGATGCAGGCTGCTCTCTCTTCATCCTGTCTGTAAACAGGAGTTAGGACAAAACACACCGAGATCGGCATCTACAGGGTTTAATTACCTGCCCCCATCTCCTCCCCAGACTGCTGCTGCCCAGCAGCAGAAATTGTGGGTGAGGAGGGGTGTTTAATCAACCCTAGACTATCCTAATGTGAGAGTTTCGTGTCATCTCCTGTATACAGACTGGGTGGGGGTGGGGGGAAGGAGAGCACAACCCACATTTGTGCTGGGTTGGGGGAGGATTTGAGCTAGGAGGGGAGGATTTGCGGTAGGGTGGAGATTTTGGAGAGGGGAACTTTTGCTAGGAGCAGCGATGTGGGGGGGGGGGGGGGGGAGCAGATTTGTGCTAGGAGGGGAAATTTAATGGCACCCACAAGCATCTAGTAAATGCATTTGCATTCACACCTGATAGAATGCATAGTTCCGCAGTGCCATGCGTTTTGGTGCAGGCTGATTTGAATAATCATGGCGATATTTTTTTTCTCCATGTTTAATGTGCATAGATCAGCCCATTAAAAAAACATGACACCCGGAAACGCCTCCTGGTGTGAATGAGCCATCAGACTGGTGTGCAGATAAATTGTGCTTAGTTCTGAAGGGTGCCTTAACTGAAAAAAGGTTGAGAAACACTGCATTAGTCTACCTCAAAGCAACAGCTTACATCAGGAAGACTGACTCCCTATTTATTCTCTTCTCGGGCCTTGCAAAGGACACCCTGCTTCATAGTTTGCTATCACTGAAGAACACTAATCACTAGAGCTTACACTCTAAGGGCTCTTTCACACATGCGGACCTTTTAGGTCCGCCTGTTAGTTTTTCAGACGGACCTGAGCAGACGCTCCATATACCTCTATGGGGCGACGGATGTCAGTGGTGACATGTCCGCTGACATCCGATCTGCTAAATCCAGACGGATGGAAACCCTATTTTCCATCCATCCATCAGATCGGATGAAAACGGACCGCCTGATCCCCCATAAAGGAGAGCTGGGGTCTGACATCTGTCTCTGCACAGTGAGTGGAGACGGTTTTGTCATCCGTCCGGTCAGCGGGGATCAATGGATCTATCTATGATGGATCTATCTATGTCCATCAAAACGGACAGCCCCATGTGAAAGGGGCCTACAGGACATATCTCCTGAGTTGTTAAGCGCTCATTCCACCAGACTGGTGGACATTTCTTGGCCTTTTTGGCACCAGTCCTCTGTAGTCTTGCTTTGTATGGGCACTTCCTGGTCCTCTGTTCTTACCTTTTTAAACTTTTACTAGGTGAATGTCCAATCCAGTCAGCTGCACTTAAAATTTAGGTCTGTTGACCCTTTTTGGGTCTGTTGGCACAGTTCTTTTGCCAAATTTTTGCCTACCCTTATTCATTGCTTTGGAATGTCCCAGTTTCTGTTAATACTTTGCCCGTGGCCTGTACTTTACCATTAAGATAAGAGGAATTTTGATCTACCTGTAAATACCTTATCTTTGAGTACAGGACACCGGCCACCCTCACTTATTCCATTCCTGCTTGTTACAAAAACTGAGGACTCACAGAATGCGGTAGGGTTATAGGGGAGGTGCCCAGTGGGCTTGTCCTCAAAAGCTTGCCAGTGTCCAGTCACTTGAAGGTATGAAAAACAAAATGCAGGGGGGAAGGGGAGAGAGAGAAGCACCAAGCCATCTGTAGTGCAGTAACGTTTTATTCATAGGTGCAATAATAAAAAGCAAAAAATGCACTCACATTGTAGTAAGTGTAACAGGCTTGTCAGGTGAACAGTGTCAGTAAGAGGAAGCCCAAAGGAGCATCAGCAGGCGCCCTGTTTTAGCCTCAGCCATGTTCGCGAGGGACTTGGGAAGACGCCGGCCGGATCACTCGGTGACTGGAAGGTGGAGAGCTGTCAAAATCTGATGAAGCCTGGTTACTGTGCTGGGCAGGTTTTGACAGCTCTCCACTTTCCAGTCACCGAGTGGTCTGGCCGGTGTCCTCCTGAGTCCTTTTTGGAATACATTCACTGGTAGCAATGGTGTAAACCAGGAGCAAGGGAGTGGGGGGGTGAGCTGAGGCAAACATTTGCTCTGCTAATGGGCTACATAGCACTCAAACCAGTCAGAGTGCCTCTACTTCTCCTGTCCTGCAGCAGCACCCTACAGTGGGGATGGAAAGTGTTCAGACCCCCTTAATTTTTTCACTCTTTGTTATATTGCAGCCATTTGCTAAAATCATTTAAGTTAATTTTTTTGCTCATTAATGTACACACAGCACCCCATATTGACAGAAAAACACAGAATTGTTGACATTTTTACAGATTTATTTAAAAAGAAAAATTGAAATATCACATGGTCCTAAGTAATCAGACCCTTTGCTGTGACACTTATATATTTAACTCAGGTGCTGTCCATTTCTTCTGATCATCCTTGAGATTGTTCTACACCTTCATTTAAGCTTAGCTGTGTTTGATTGGACTTGAGTCTGATTGGACTTGATTAGGAAAGCCACACACCTGTCTATATAAGACCTTACAGCTCACAGTGCATGTCAGAGCAAATAAGAATCATGAGGTCAAAGGAACTGCCTGAAGAGCTCAGAGACAGAATTGTGGCAAGGCACAGATCTAGCCAAGGTTACAAAAAAATTTCTGCTGTACTTAAGGTTCCTAAGAACACAGTTGCCTCCATAGTCCTTAAATGGAAGACGCTTGGGACGACCAGAACCCTTCCTAGAGCTGGCCGTCCGGCCAAACTGATCTATCGGGGGAGAAGAGCATTGGTGAGAGAGGTAAAGAAGAACCCAAAGATCACTGTGGCTGAGCGCCAGAGGTGCAGTTGGGAGATTGGAGAAAGTTGTAGAAAGTCAACCATCACTGCAGCCCTCCACCAGTCGGGGCTTTATGGCAGAGTGGCCTGACCGAAGCCTCTCCTCAGTGCAAGACACATGAAAGCCTGCATGGAGTTTGCTTAAAAACACCTGAAGGACTCCAAGATGGTGAGAAACATAATTCTAGGGTCTGATGAGACCAAGATAGAACTTTTTGGCCTTAGATCTAAGCGGTGTGTGTGGAGAAAACCAGGCACTGCTCATCACCTGTCCAATACAGTCCCAACAGTGAAGCATGGTGGTGGCAGCATCATGCTGTGGGGGTGTTTTTCAGCTGCAGGGACAGGACGACTGTTTGCAATCGAGGGAAAGATGAATGTGGCCAAGTACAGGGATATCCTGGACAAAAACCTTCTCCAGAGTGCTCAGGACCTCAGACTGGCCTGAAGGTTTACCTTCCAACAAGACAATGACACTAAGTACACAGCTAAAATAACGAAGCAGTGGCTTCACAACAACTCCGTGACTGTTCTTGAATGGCCCAGCCAGAGCCCTGACTAAAACCCAATTGAGCATCTCTGGAGAGACCCAAAACTGGCTGTCCACCAACGTTTACCATCCAACCTGACAGAACTGGAGAGGATCTACAAGGAGGAATGGCAGAGGATCCCCAAATCCAGGTGTGAAAAACTTGTTGCATCTTTCCCAAAAAGACTCATGGCTGTATTAGATCAAAAGGGTGCTTCTACTAAATACCGAGCAAAGGGTCTAAATACCATATGATATTTCTGTTTTTCTTTTTTAATAAATGTGCAAAAATGTCAGCAATTCTGTGTTTTTCTGTCAATATGGGGTGCTGTGTGTACATTGAGGAAACAAATGGACTTAAATTATTTTAGCAAATGGCTGCAATATAACAAAGAGTGAAAATTTTAAGGGGGTCTGAATACTTTCTGTCCCCACTGTATTTTAACAATGGCCTCTGCATTCCATTCTCCCTCTATCCCAGGCTTGCAACAAGTGAACCTATCTGACCAAGGTAGATTTCTTTTCAACCTTATCAGAATTTCTTGTACCGGCCTTTATTCAGCCATCTCTGCCCAGAACCTAAAGGCACCAGGCTTTTTTTTTCACTTCCAGCACCTCTACTTGAAAGTTTAACTTCATTTTGAAGAGGTAGACATGGGAAACTTTGAAGTAGACCCCAAGGCAGTGTTGGAGGAGGGCACAGAAGATTTTCCATCCCCAGCCTTGCAGACACGTGATGCTATGGCTTCATGCAATATGCTTGCCAATGTAGATATGCTCTCTTCTGCTGTGCGCAAGAGCCTGATTATGGTTGCACTTGATTCTCCGTCTTGCCAGGCACTTCTGGGTACTAAGAGCCCTGTAAAGTTTAAAATAAGCATTCTCCAGACCTGATAAAATAAGATAAAATATTATCATGCAGCGCAATTATCTCAGTTAGTACGATTCCATACCGACAATCAAATCCACTTTGGATGACAATGGAAACAGCGTTATTTCCAAATAAGGAGATTAGCCACCTAATGTGGATGAAACTGAAGGATAGGCCGGCAATAATGTGTCCGACTTTATCCTTTTCAGTAGGTTTGTGGGATAGACTGGCTACTACCTATAATTTTAAATCTCCTCATATCCCATTGGCCCCAATACTAAATAATCCTATGTTCACCCCGGGTCACCGTCCCCATGAATTTAAATGGTGGACCAACAAGGGATTGCTACGGATAGCTGATCTATGCGACCACAGAGGGGTTATGTCGAAACAGGTTCTGCAAGAAAAGTACCAATTACCAAATTCAGAAATATACCGCTATTCCCAGATAGCGCACTTCTTAAATACATTGAACCGTAGTTCAGATTTAACTAAATCCACCCAAATGGAAAATTTTTGCAGAACCATAGACAAACACTTGGGTCATATTTCAGTGATATATAGTATCTTATCATCAACCTCTCAGAAATTGTTTTATATGCAAAAATGGGAACAAGATACAGGTATCAGCCTAACAGCTGAAGACTGGCACAAACTGTCTCTCCAGGCATCCAAATCCTATATCAATACTTCTTTGATAGAAGCAAACTATAAAGTTCTGGTGAGATGGTATATGGTCCCAGTGAAAGTGGCAGCTTTTGTTCCGGGGGCCTCCCCGCAGTGCTTTAGGGGATGCAACATTGAAGGCACCATGATACACACTTGGTGGACCTGGCCAAAAGTGCGTAGATTTTGGATCCGTACATACAACTTTATATACTCATTAACCCAAGTGAACCTTATCAAGTCACCCTTGCAGGCATTGTTGGGTCGCCCAGTGGAAGAAGCATCGAAATACATGCGAAAACTCATAACTTTTATATTTTTTTTTTATATATCTGTGATTCTGTTTTTTTTTTTTTGGGAAAATAGTCTTTATTGAAATTAGGCATAAATTTATACAGCACATTTGAGATCTATGCATAGATACATACAATATTGTTACATGTGGTACGATTACATACATTAGCGCCTTACAAGGCTGGCATTGCATAGCAAAGATATATCTATTGTTAATAGCTCTGTAAAGTTCTAACAGACTGAGTTGGAACGTTTATTATATAGTTGTGCGTTTTGGTTATTAGGTGTTGATATTCTTGTTTTCACGCATTACTATACACGTCTCCCCGTCTCCCAACCATCCGTCCCATATCCTTGAGTATTTGTGACTGTTTCCCCTGTGTTTGTAGATCAACTGCTTGTATGGGAGGGAATTATTAACATCCCTCTTCCAGCTTGTTATGGTGGGGGTTACATTCTGCATCCAAGTCTTAGCAATCACTTTCCTGGCCAAAAACAGGACTTCAGATATAAATGTGGCTTGGTATTTATCAATATCCACGTCTGGAAGAAGACCGAGTATGCACAGTTTTGGATCCAGCACCACAGGGGAACCCATTTTGTCGTGTAAGAACTTAATCACTTGACTCCAGTATGTTTGAATAATAGTGCATTTCCAGATTAAGTGAAAGAAGCTACCTCTCTCTGCCTGGCAGTGAGGACATACTACGGGCCGTGTAGGTTGAAATTTCCTTATTATGTTAGGTGTGAGGTATGCTTGGTGGATGATGTATATCTGTGTTAGCCTGTCAGACAGTTTTGGAGATGTTACTTTAACATTTTCTAGAATTTCCTCCCAGTCTGATTCACCAATGGCTCCTATATCTCTTTCCCATTTTGTTTTGGCTTTTTGCATCACTTCTCTAATTCTGGGTAATCTTATAGAGTAGTAAAGGTTGGATATCAATTTTTGCGAATCGGCTCCCATAATTATATCCAGGATTTGGGGATATTCCAAGATGCTACTTTCGTTTCTGAATTGAGAACGTAAGGCATGTCGGAGTTGTAGGTATTTAAAGAATAATTGTTGCGGAATAGAGTATTCTTCCTTAAGAGTTTGAAACGCTTTGGGCCTAGCGCTTACCATTACTTAGTGCAGGTATATAATTCCATATCTGGCCCACATAATAGGGTCTGGGATTTTTTTGAGTTCCACAAGCTGGTCGTTAGCCCATAAAGGAGTGTGCGTGTGGATATTCCCTATTTTAAGTTTTTTCTGGGCCAGTCCCCATATTCGTTGGTGATGTTTAAGTAACCCGTCATTAAATTGTGGACCTTTCCTATGAACCTGACCCCCTCGTAGTATAGTTTGAAGAGGGGTAGATAAGGGACTGTCTTGGCTACTCGCTACTAGTGTACTGTATCTTTGTCTTTCATTGTTATGGTAGTGGTGCATATGTGACAGTTGTGCCGCTATGTAGTATGCCTGCAGATCTGGCAGTGATGTTCCCCCCCATATCTGTAGGGTTTTTAAGGATATTCCAAGCTACCTTATGTCTTTGATGTCCCCAGACAAAGGTGTTCAAAATAGATTCCATTTTTTTGAAAATCCCTATGGGGATATATAGTGGGGCATGCCATACCATGTAGAGGATCTTAGGTAGGACAATCATTTTTATAATATTTATCCTCCCCATTACTCCCAGAGGTAGTTTGGACCATGCTTGCGTTTTGGTTTTTATCATGTTAAACAATGGCTCTATGTTATTGGCTGTATATTTGCGTAAGTCTCTTGTAACCAGTACCCCTAGATATTTGATAGTGTTTACTCTGACTAATGGTAGTTCCGGGTGTATATTGTTTGGGGGAAATTGGTCTATAGGGAGTATCTGTGATTTTTCCCAATTTATCCGTAGGCCTGAGAACTTCCCCATTTTGTCTATTGTGTCTAGAGCTGCTTGAAGTGATGGGCCCTGATCCGCTAAATAGAGTATCGTGTCATCAGCGTAAAGTCCGATCTTCTCTATATAGTCGCCTATTCTGAGACCCACTATATCCATGTCAGCTCTTATAGCTATGGCCAATGGTTCCGCAGCCAGGGCATATAGCAGTGGAGAGAGGGGACACCCCTGGCGTGTGCCCCTCTCAAGGGGAAATTGCTCTGACATACAACCATTGACGAAAACTCGTGCTTTTGGTGACTGGTAGAGTATTTGTACCCACTGTACAAAATTGGGACCGAATCCATATTCCTGTAGACATTCCCATAGAAAAGGCCATTCCACTGAGTCAAAGGCCTTTGCTGTGTCTAGGGCCACCACTACTCTGGTACCTCGATTGTCGTGTTGTGCTTGAATATTTAGAAAAAGTCTTCTTATATTCATGGCCGTATTTTTCCCAGGCATAAAGCCGGTTTGGTCTGGGTGTATTAAGGAAAGAATAACTTTGTTTAGGCGGGATGCTAGAATTTTGGCCAGTATCTTAATATCCACTTGAAGTAGTGAGATTGGGCGGTAGGATTCGGGGTATCTGAGGTCTTTTCCTGGTTTAGGTAGAACTATTATCTGTGCTTCCTGCATTGATGGAGGGAGTGATGTATGTTCAAATATTTGTTGGTATAGTTTTTGCAATTTCGGGACTAGTATTTCAGGGAATGCAGTGTAGAATTCTAGTGGCAGGCCATCTAGTCCGGGGGCCTTAGATTTAGCTAGTTGGGACAGTGCTTCGGATATATCGTCTTGGCTAATGGGGGCGTCTAGTTGCTTGGCCTGTTCTAATGTGAGTCTAGGGAACTGAATTCTGTGTAGGTGGTTTTTAATTTCTTGTGCGGAGTATATTGTCTGAGTTTTATATAAATTCCTGTAGAAGTTTAGGAATATGTCTGCTACCTGGTGTGGGTCTGTCACCTCTTCTCCCTGT
This sequence comes from Aquarana catesbeiana, assembly GCF_042186555.1. NCBI lineage: Eukaryota > Metazoa > Chordata > Amphibia > Anura > Ranidae > Aquarana > Aquarana catesbeiana. Next base: position 53,169,138 of record NC_133331.1, on the reverse strand, counting down.
GGGGTGGCTAGGGTCACCACTACTGGGGGTTTTTCATTTAAATGTGCTAAATATGCCAGTAATTTACCTGCTCGCTCCCCGTGTTCAAAAATTTTTTGTTTTTTGAAAAAAACCTGTTGCTTAGCTTTCTCTATGTGCATTTGGGTTATTACTCTGGATTGCATTTGTACTTTATGGAGATTATCTGTATTGGGTTCTTGTGCGTATACCTGTTCCAGTTCCTGTAGTTTGTCAGTGGTCATCTGTAATAGCAGTTTAGATGAAATTTTAAATCTGTTTATTCTTAGTGATAATAGTCTACTGGCTTGGTTTTTGAAGTTGTCCCATGCTGCAGTATCTGAATCTGTGGTTATTAAGTTGTTTAGCATATACTGTAGTTCTTGCCCCACGCTCTCGAGATCTGGCAGGACCGATAACCAGAATGGATTCAGCCTCCACCCAGAGGTGGGCACTGCTTTTAATAGAGATGCTGTTATCCAACAAGGTGAGTGGTCTGATAGAGCTCGTGGAGCCATACCCGACCCTGTAATTTTGGGTAGCAGTGCATTTGAGGCCATTATAAAATCAATCCTGGACATCGTGTCGCAGCTTACCGAGTGACATGTGTATGCTTTTTTGGTCGGGTTTTGCCATCTCCATACGTCTGTTAACGCAAATTCTGTAAAAAGTCTGCAGAGTCTGGTTTGGTGCGGCACATTCCTGGACGCACCTCCCAGGTCTGGTCTGTCCAAATTTGGATTCATGGTTTGGTTAAAATCACCCAACCAAATAGCTGGAACTGATGGGTTTTGTGCCATGAATGCCAATCCCTTCAATACTACCTCAATCGAAAAAGGGGGGGGGGATATAACATGCCAGAATCAATAGGGAGTTGCCTCCTATGGTGGCGTGTAGGAAGATGTATCTTCCCACTCTATCTGATTCTAGTGCGATTAGTTCAAAGGGCACTCTTTTGGCTACTAATATCGATACCCCCCTTGATTGATTGGTATGCGTACTGTGGTATAGCCATCCTATCCATGGTTTTTTTAAGGCTACCTGCATCTGACCTGTGATATGCGTTTCTGTTAACGCTATAATATCTGCTTTTTGTGATTTTAGAAATGTTAATGCTGCGGTTCGCTTAACCTTATTCCGCATTCCGCGGACGTTCCATGTTAAAAACTTTACACTGGCCATGTTAGTTTCTGGATGTGATTAGTGTATTTGCCATCTTGTAAGATCTCATACTGATAATACCCCCTCAGTCTGCCTTTTCCATAGTACCAGTGTGCTAATGCATATTTGTTGTTGACTGTGTATTGCCTATTCAGCCACTTTAAGGTCATAACAATTCTTATATTCCCAAAGTAAAACATGTAACATATCCCTTTAACTGTTCCCATCCCTCCCAGCTGCACATCTCCCCAACCTGATGTGAGCATATAAACCCAAACTGTCAGCATATAACAAATCATCCAGCGGTTACCTTCCACTGGAGGCACATTTCTTAAAAGCAATAAATGAGTTTTTCTTTTGTGCTGATCCAACTTTGCTAAAGGGGCGACTGTTCCCCTGTCGAACGTGGAGCATTGATATTCAGGACTACCACACATTGCAGTTATTGAGTTCCTCTTGCCCTTTTCACCCTCTTTGCAGCGGGTTAATTTAAGTCCCTTGTTCCAGGATACTATAGTAGCGTTCGTTCCTGTTCTTTAGAGGTCTTGCAAAGCGGATCACTTTAAACTGTCCCCAATCTTTTCAAACTGTAAAGGCGCAACCGGTAACCTGCGCAATCCTATTTTATAATCCCCCAAGTTCCATAGCTACGTTACACATGAGCTAGCGTTCTTGTTCCCATCCGCCCCACCCGCACACAAGCTGTGTATGCCCCCATTCTTCATATCCCTCAGCTGGACTCCGGCTCCCCCCCAAAAAAAAGGATCCCGCGACCCTAGTATTAACGAGTTTTGTTCAAAGTCAGAAAGTACTCACTGTTGTTACGTGTTCTTAGACAGATTAAGCGGGTCCGTTTCTGCGATCCAGCCATGCTGTCGCTGCCGCCGGGTCATCGAAGAACTGTACTCTTCCGTCCTCCTCCACCCGCAGCCTAGCAGGAAACAACATGGCATATTTAAGATGGAGGATCCTCAATCTGCGTTTCACCTCCTGATATTGTGCTCTTCTCCTTTGCACTTCGCTGGAAAAATCCGGGAATACTGCAATCTGACTATTCCCGATCTGTATATTTCCTCTTTCCCGGGTGAGTTTGAGGATTTTGTCTCTGTCCCGAAAGTTTAGAAATTTGGCGATGAATGTGCAGGATGGCGCTCCGGGTGGTGGTGGCCGCGCGGGAATGCGGTGCGCTCTCTCCACCGCAAACATTGCTGAAAAGGCTTCTCGGCCGTATGTTTTGATCAGGAGCGTTTCTAGGTATGTTGCTGGGTCTGCGCCTTCCTCTTTCTCTGGCAGTCCTATGAATCGGAGGTTGCAACGCCTGAGGCGGTTTTCCATGTCATCTTGATGGGCATGGAGTTGTTGTATCTGTCTCTGCATCTCCTCTGTAGTATGTCTCATGGGGTGTAAGGCATCTTCCGCGTTGCTGATCCTGGTTTCAGCCTCTGTGACTCTGTCTTTCAGTTTTGAGAAGTCCTGTCTTATCAGGGATATATCAATTTTCACTTCGTCTATCTTTGCAGTCAAGGTACCTTGTAGGGCGGCTATGGCATCCAGAACTTTGGCGGTATCTGTCGCCTGAGGAGCGGGGTCCGCGCTTGCGCCGGCTCCATTATCTTGTTGCATGTCTTTGTCCTGGCGGCGATATTGAGCGAGCTTGTCTGCCGTCCCAGTGTTCCGTCTCGGTGGGGACATAGTCTGCTTCTGTCCCGGGATAGGAGGGGGAGCCCGTGGGGTGGAATATTCCTGTGAAGCGCTCCACAGGATCTCTTTTTTTTTGGGGGTTTTGTGTGCAGGTTCACACTTTACCACATACCTGGTCCCCCCCCCGGGGTGCTGCACTCTTTGAGGATGTCCTGGGGTACAGGTTCTTGCGGTTCAGTCCTCTCTAGGGGAGCCAGGCAGGCCAGGGGAACTAGTGGAGCCGTTTCTGGGTGTAGCAATATGGCCGCCACTCTCAGGGCCAGGCCAGAGCCACGGGCCGCTCCACAGGCTGGTACAGGGCACAGAGGCACAGCTTCAGGGGCCACGGGGGGTCCCAGCACGCCCGTGGAACGGATCGGAGCCGCCGCCGGGTGGAGCAAAATGGCCGCCGCTCCAGGCACTAGGCCGAAGCCGGGGACTTTCCTAGATTTCCGGCCCCAGAACGGAGCGCTCCGGTTTTCGCGGCCTCGGGGAGCGTTCCTGGCAATCCAACCGCTCCAGAGGCTTTGCAGGCACCAGGGTATCTCTGCTGGGGTGTGTTTTTGGGTAGGATTGACAGGATACAGGCAGGATGGCTGTTGTAGGATTTTGGGCAGAGGAGCTCTCTATGCAGACGTCCTACTCCATAGCTCGTCAGGCCACGCCCCCATAACTTTTATATTTGTAGCAGCAAGGATAGCGATAGCTAAATCATGGAAGTCTCCAACGATCCCCTTTCATCTCATAAAATCTAAACTGTCATGGATTATGGTTAATGAACGTCTCTCCGCTATCTTAAATGACAAAATGGCATTGTTTGAAAGAATATGGGATCCTTGGATAAAATATATCTCGAATACATAATGCGACGGGATACCTAGGAATCCCTCGCTCTAAGACAGGAGTGTTCCTCTCCCACCTTCTTCTACCCTCTACTCTTCATTTTCCTATTTCTTTCTTTCTCTCTACCTTACTATATATAATAAGCCTCGAAGAGTATGGGGTTAATCGAAGCCCTAGGGCTGCTTTTGGAGTATCATTAGAAGGTTGCACCAAGCCAAGGAGTCGGGGAGTGAGAATTCTCCTGCGACTCCTCGAGCTATACATGAAACACAAAAAGGAATTAATAACAACATGTCGTGTAACCTCCCTATCTCTTCCTTTTTGTTTTTTCTTTTTTGATTATTGTGTATAAATAACTGGTTATCGGTTCTTACACCTTAAACAAAATATGTAAAAATTGAATCTTATATCTTTTGAAAAATTTAGAATAAAAATATTGGAAAAGAAAATAAGCATTCTCTTTGCTCAGTTCCCCTCAATGCCCCCTCATAACATAATGCTGTCTTAGAAAAAACACACTTTATTTCTTGACTGCTATGTTTCTTTCAAGCCAAACAAGGAACTCCCTAGCTTGGGGATTTCCAAGCACTAGAAATGGGAAAGTCCTTTCTCCAACCTTCAGGGAAGGTGATGACAAAAGATGCCAGCTTCACCGGCTATGGAGGAATGTTTGCCTCTTACAGCTCAGGGGACCTTGTCATCCAGGGAAACAAAGCTCCCCATCAAAATCTTGAAGCTCAGAGTAATAAAATTGTCTGCACCCCTGGACCCGCATCTTCAAGGACACCCAGTGAGGCTACAATCAGAAAATTCCACAGCAGTGGCCTATATCGGTCAGGGGAGAACCAGGAGCCAGAAAGCCTTGAAGGAAGGAAGTCTGACCATCTCCTAGATGGAAAAGCAAATCTGCAATCTCTGCTATTCACATCCTGGGAGTGAACACTTAAAAAGGTGGATTTCCTCAGTCCTTATGACCCGTACCAAGGGAAACGGTCCCTCCATCTTCAATCTCCTATTTCCAAAATGAAGGACCCAGATGTGGACATTGTGGCTTCCAGACTCAACACGTTACCCCTGTTTGTGGCCAGGTGTCATGGTTAAGCCTGCAGTTTCCTGCCTGTGAAATTCTTACCTTCTTGCTGCAGTGGTTCTGCTCTGTTTCTTTTCATATGCGTTTGACTTCTGTGCTCACCTATGGGTGTCACCTGCTATACTGTGCTATACTGTCCCTTCTATCACTTCCTGGCCCGCATCCCAGTTTGCTTCCCTATATCAGACATGCACAGTGCAGCCTGTGTTGCCTGAGCAACTTCTTAGTTCTCTGAGCTCCTGTTTGTTTAGTATTACTTGTATTCAGTGTCTGACTTCCCGTGTACTGACCCAAGCTTCATCTACAGTTTGTGCTTGCCTGCTGCCCACCCTGACCTCCGCTTGCTTCCTGGATTTTCTACTGTCTGGCATTTGTACTCTGCAAACCTGGTTGTACCTGTCACTCACTCCCCTTTACATTTATATTATCACATTCAGCACTACAAAATTATACACGGTAGCTTTCTGAGAAAAGCAATAAATATATGCCTATACTTATGTACTGTATACTTATATGTAAATGTATATGTACCAATATGTATACATGCATACCAATAAAATGTTAGCAACACCCTGGAGAAATAATAATAACAGATAATTAAATACACCATCAAAATGTGAACCCATGAATAACCGAAATGGGTATACCAATAATAAAGTGCATAGATAATGAAACAACATAAGTGTAAAATCAATTGCTAGTGGTCACAATATGTTAAATAAGAAAGTCCAACTTATGTAAAAAGGTCCACCTGTGATCCATATCAAAATGTTCACATGACAAACAAAACACATCTAGTGATAGAAGATGAGAATCAAGTCTATGCAGGGGGAGACAGTAGTGGACAATTATCTGCAACAGGTTCACCGGGAGTTGTGTATCCATCACCCAGGGGGAAGTGTAGGTACTCTTACCGGAAACTGTGTATTCACGTACTAGTGGTAGTGAGTCATGGGTTCACATTTTGATGGTATATTTATCTGTGTTGATAGACACAGGGGATATTCAGTCATTGATTTTGCACACATGATGTATTAGCACTCATTAACTTTATTGGGTTTACTACCTTTTCTAATGACACTTACTAATCTTGTCACATTGTAGTGGCAGCAGCTACTGTACTTTTTTTCTTTTCATGATAGTGCAGTCATTTTATATGTTATTATGGATACTCATTGCCCAGCTGTGTGTAAATAATGTTATTTGTTGCCTCCCCTCTAATCCGTTGTTTTTTGTTTTTTTGTTTTTTATATTATTGTTATAGAGAAAGATGGCTGCTGCTGCCAGGAGTTCAGAAAGAGGGTAAGTAAACTGCAAGACTGCGCCGTCTGTCATAGCCATGATATTATAAAGTGAAAAAATAAAATCGTTTGCTTTCCACTTTGATATTCCAGCTGACTTAATTTTCAGCCATTGTGGAAGATTTCAGAGAGACTTGTTTGCTTGGGGTTATCTTGGCATAAGACGCAGGATTTCATTGACACTGAGACGGAAAAGCAATTTTCACACTAATGGCGTCAATGTAGAACAAGCAGAGATTTGATGTTTGTTTTAATGTGCAGCACAAACCCAAATCTGTCTAGACTGTCTGTTATCATCGTCTTGTTCATCCTCCCATTATCATGCAGAATGCTCTGCTCTGACTTGTCCCTGAATTTCTGCTGGTTCTGCAGCTTCTGTGCTGTGTACACATCAGAGGGTGACGACTGTTCTGTCACAAAAACTGCAAACTGCAGTGTGAAGTTTGATAGAAGCAATTAAAGCTGAACTCTGGGGATAGCATTTAAAGTGATTGTAAAGGTTGGGATTTTCTTTAAAAAAACAAACATACATGTCATACTCACCTGCTCTGTGCAATGCTTTTGCATAAAGCAGCCTCAATCTCCCCCCCCCCCCCCCAAGTGGCCCCTACAGCAAGCCTCTTGCTATGGGGGTACTCAGGCAGACTCGCTCCCAAACCACGCTCCTGTGAATGGACATTGGACATTGTTCATTCACAAACAGAGCTTGGCTCGGCCCGGCCTCCCACTCTTTCCTCATTGGCTGTGATTACCATCAGCAGGAGCCAGTAGATCCCACTGCTGTGTGAGCCTATGAGGTGAGACGCGAGGGAGCTGCTGCTCTCATGTACAGTGCTGAAGCGAGATGGGGGCTCAGTTAACTATAAGGGGGGGCAGGGAGCTGCACCCAGAAATTTTATACCTTAATGCATAGAATGTATGTGAGACGCAACAGGTCACAGACTATTTTTGTGGGGTGCAGTGGGCACAGATTTAGTTACATGGCAAGTTTTAGGGAAAGTGTGTTCAAATCTGTATGCATATCTTCAAAAACCTCTCTCTATCTACCCCAGCCACAAAGTGACCTATTCTTGTCTTCTTTAGATTTGTAATCCTCAGAATCCTAGAGGACAAACTAGTATTGATAAGCCACTACAGACATAATATCTGAATCATATGTTCTCTGTACACACTGCAGTCTACAGTTGTGTATGGTTGTGATTCAGTATTGTTTAAAACCTATCCAGAGATTTGTATTTTTACACTTTTGAGGTTTTTGTAGACTACTTTCCTTTCCTTATTGTAAATCACGGGACACAGAGCAGTTTAGTAATTCTATGTGCGTCACTTACAGGTGACTGGACACTGGCAAGAAAAAGACAGGAAGTCCTCTCCCAGGCATAATCCCTTCCTTGACAGAAAGTCTTCAGTGTTTTTGCAAGTGACTTGCCTTAAAGTGGAGTTCCACCCAAAAAAAAAAAAAAATGTAATTTATGTGCATAAAAAAAAAAAAATATTTTTTTTTTACTCACCTCTAAATGCCTGTTGCTAGGGGGTCCCTCATAGTCTACCTCCTTCAGCGCCTCTTGACGTCACTTCCCTCGGTGCAGGAAGGTAGATCAGCTCTGCCCCCTTCCTCTTGTCAATCATCTGGGACACGTCACAGGTCCCAGATGATTGCGCGGCCAATCACGGCGCGAGGCGAAGCCACAGCCGGGCGCCCACAGTTAAAATGCCGTCGCCGCCGAGCGGAAAGGGAGACGAGCGGGGCTTCCATCCCCCGCAACCCTGGACCCTGGGACAGGTAAGTGTTCGATTTATTAAAAGTCAGCAGCTGCAGTAATTGTAGCTGCTGACTTTTAATTTTAAGCGGAACACTGCTTTAAGCATCAAGAAGGCGCTAGAAGTTGAGTGGCCCAAGAGGAAGTGGATCTCATGCTTGTCTGCGTGGAGCTTCATGTTTCTGCCCTGTCCACGGTTCACAGTCCAGGAGTGAAAAACTGATAGGTGCACTTGGATCTTCTGGCGTCTAGGTTCAATACAAAACTGGACAGATTTGCCTCCAGGATCAGGGATCCTCGGGCATTAGCTGTGGATGCTGTGATGACTACATGGGACCAGTTCTCTGCTTCAGCTTTTTTCATGGCTACTTTGCAGGATTTGGGCAGAAGCAATACATGTTCAGGGACAGTCCCTGGACCCTTTCAGATTGCCTTACTTCCTTTCGTTAGGTCTGATTTTATTACGATTGCTGACTTTAACGGCATGCCTTTTTTGAAGCCAGTCTTTAGGGACAGGGGAGTTTTGGATTCAGTCATTCCTACACTTATAAAAGCTAGGAAGGCCACTTCTTGGAAGATCTATCACAGGACTGGGAAATCTTATATATTCTGGTGTGAGGAAAATCATTTTTCTTTGCCATTGGTTGGCCATATTCTGGCCTTTCTTCAAACTAGTCAAGATACATCTGGCCTTGAGCACGATCAAGGGTCAGACATCGGGCTGTTAGTCTTTTTTCAGATATCAGTTCCTTCTCATTATTTGATTTGTGCAGGGTGTCGCGCAGTGTGTGACTGTGTGTTGCATTAAACCACAGGTCGTACTATTACCACCCCTTCCACCCACAGGCCCTTATAAGGTACTCCCTCCCTTTTGCCAAGAGGACTTTGCGACAGGATGATGAACACCTGGGTTTCTGTGTATCCTTCTGATATGTTTACCCTATTTCTGCAGTAGGGTGCATAAGCCCTCTATAGGGGACTACCCTCAATGGTGGAAGTTGAGTGCAGGGTAATTGATGCAAAAGCGCAGACAAACATTTGCTCTGCTGATGGGCTGCAAAACACTCAAATGGGTCAGAGTGACATTGCTTTCCTTGCCCTGGAACAGGACCCTATTTTATTTTAACACCTGTCTCTGCATCTGATTCTAGCCCTATCTGGAGCGTTCATTTGGAGGGGTCCTGGGACTGTTCCTGGACCTCCTGTCTTTTTCTTACCAGTGTCCAGTCAGTTGTAGGTGGTGCATAACCCTGCTAGTAAGCTTTATTAAGTTGCTCGGTGTCCCATGATGCGTTCCAAGAAATTTCTTTTACAGGTAAGTCAAGAATTCAGTTATTTTTACTTTCTATATTACAAATCCAAATATCCCTTAAATCGTAGATAAAGGAATAGGGTGTGGAAAGATGTTGTGAAGTGGGCTGGACTCAGTTTCTTTTTGTTTGTAGAGGTTGCAACGGTGGAGACTATTGTGTAAGAGGCATCTTTTTCATTAGCTCTACTCTTCAAGGGACTGTCGAGGTCCAATCTGTTCTCACATGTATCTCAGATGTTGATAGGCGAGAAGTGTCGTAGTAACTTGTTAGAATTTTGGTTGCTACAACTTCCATGTTTTATTTTAAAATGATAAACAAACGACTCTTTTAGTAGTATAGTTGGCACTGCCAGTGATGAGCTTAGGTATGTTCGGACACAAGTCCAAACTCGCCTGAGCTATCCCACCAGGAAACTGTCAAAGCTGACAGCCAAACACAAGCGCAGGTGGCATCTCTGCCCCAAAGGTGCACATATCCACGCCCCTTGCATATTTGTCTATCCATGCATACAACTCATGTATGAACACTCCTGAGCACATCCCTAGGCACCAACTTCTTCAGTGCTCTGGAGCCTAGGTGGTATGGATCCACTGATGTGTATGGGTTGGAGTCTTTTGTTTTGGATGATGATCTTGCTGCTCTTAACAAGCAGCCTAAAGTTGGATCACGGCAAGTATATTCTCTATAATGAATTGACAGCAAGGATTCAAGGCACGATCCCACACACCACTGGCTCCCCATCAGTTGCCTCCAAGAGCCCTGAAAGGGGAGTCTTCTAAACCCGTGAAGCGCATTGGCTGTTTGTTTATGCAAAATCTGAATTTCTTAAAACTGTGTTTATGGTGTTCTGATTTAAGTTTGTATTATGTCTGTGTCCCTGTTGGTGAAATTTGATGATGGTGATATTAGAATGCGGAGTGAAAAGAAAATCTTTGATAGGGCAAAGACATCTTGTAGTCCCCAGATCTTGTTAAATTTAGCTTGTAGTGTTCTAAGCAATACAGTGCCACTGTTATCGTGAACTGTGTAAGGCTCAGTTCACACTGCAGCGATACAGGAACCCTGCAAATCCACTGTGAGTTCCCACATCGCATGTCTCCCGGTGGCAGTTCACACTGCCCGAAGCAAACTGCTTGGAGTGTCAGTTGAATGTTAATGACACCCCAAATCAGTTCGCATATCGCAGTGCGAACTACAAATTTAGATATGACTTTGATCGCATGGGTGTGAACACCCACGCAATCTGATTCTGCTGAGAACTAAAAAAAATGGGATTTTTATAACGGCTTACCTGTAAAATCCTTTTCTTGGAGTACATCACGGGACACAGAGCCATAGTAGCTCCTGTGTGGGTTAAATAAGCCATCTTTAGATGATGGACACTGGCACACCCTAAGACAGGAAGTTCACTCCCTATATAACCCCTCCCATTACTGGGAGTACCTCAGTTTTTGTAGCAGGTAAGCTGTTATAAAAATCCTATTTTCTTCTCCTCGTACATCACGGGACACAGAGCAATAGTATTTACTATGTGCGATGTCCCAGAGCAATGCTAACTGAGGGGAGGGAGATGCAACAAAAGTAGGACACCATCAGACCAGAGGGCCTATACTGCTACCTGCAGTACACTGCGCCCAAAGGCGATATCCTCATGCCTTTTTACATCCACTTGATAGAATCTGGTAAATGTATGGACTGAAGACCAAGTTGCGGCCTTGCAGGTTTGAGTAATGGAGGCTTGGTGATGCACTGCCCATGAAGCACTAACAGCCCTGGTGGAGTGCGCTTTGATTTCAAAAGGTGGAATCTTCCTCTTCAAACCATAAGCTTGAACAATTACTCACTGAATCCACATCAATGTTGCCTGTCCTCTTATAGGACCTTCAGGCAACACAAACAAAACATCCGTTTTTAGAACCTGAGCAGTCGCCTTCAAGTAGACTTTGACGGCTCTCACCACATCAAGAGAATGTAGTGACTTTTCCTCCGTAGAACAGGGTTCTGGAAAACACGAAGGCAGAACAATATCCTGGTTTAGATGAAAACCTCCAACTACCTTTGGTAGAAAGTTAGGATGAGGACGCAATACTACTCTATCCTTGTGAATAATTACGTATGGCTCTTTACAAGAAAGAGCAGCCAACTCTGATACCCTTCTTGCAGAAGATAAGGCTACCAGAAAGACTAGCTTCCTTGTCAAAAGAACCAAGGGAATATGTCGTATCAGCTCAAAAGGCTGTTTCTGTAATACGGACAGTACTAAATTCAAGTCCCAAGGGTTCAGGGGTGACCTAACCGGAGGATTAATCCGTGTTACCCCCTGTATAAAGCTACGGACCAAAGAATGCAAAGCAAGTGGTCATTGAAACAATACCGATAAGGCCGAGACCTGGCCTTTGATAGTACTGAAGGCCAGCTTCATCTCTAACCCCAATTGCAGAAACGCAAGGATTCTTCCTATGACATACTTTCTGGGATGCCAACCCCTGGATTCACACCAGGAAACATATGCCTTCCAGACACTCTAATATATAATTCTAGAGGCCGGCTTCCTTGCATTAATCAAGGTAGATACCACTGAACCTGACAGCCCATGCTTCTTCAGAATGTGGGCCTCAATAGCCAAACAAATTTAGCGTTTGTAAGGATGGAATAACGGACCTTGCGAGAGTAGGTCCGGACATGGTTTAAGGGTCCATGGGTCCCCTACAGCCATCTTTTGATCTCTGCCTACCAAGATCTTCTGGGCCACAAGAATCACCGACTTCCCTTCCTGCTTGATCCTGCGAAGAAGTTGTGGAAGCAACAGAATAGGAGGAAATGCATAAATCAGTGAAAACGGATTCCACGGGACCACCAAGGCATCTCTTCCGCATGCTAGCGGATCCTTTGTTCTTGACACAAAGTTGTCGATCTTCTTGTTGAACCTGGAGGCAAACAGGTCTACGTCCGGGATCCGACATATTGCCAGGAAGATATTGGGGTGAAGGGCCCATTCTCCCGGGAACAACTGCTGGCGACTCAAGTAGTCCGCCTGCCAATTTTCTATTCCTGGAATGAAGACTGCCAATGGGAAAGGTACATTGTTTTCTGCCCAAGTTCGGATATGATTCACCTCTCTGGGCCGCACAACCTCTTGAGCCCCCTTGGTGATTGATATAGGCCAGTGCTGTGGCATTGTCAGATTGTATCCTGACAGGACAATTCCACAACCTGAATGTCCAGGCCCTCAGGGACAAGCGCGCTGCCCGAATCTCTAGAATGTTGATGGGCAAAGTTTCTAATCTGGACCATTTCCCTTGGACAGTCGCCTCTTCCATGACTGCTCCCTAACCCAAAAGGCTGGCATCCGTTACCACCTTCCAGGTAACTGGTAGGAAGGATTTTCCCTCCTGCAGATTTTTGGTTATCAACCACCCACTAAGGCTCCGGTGAACCTTTGGAGACAGACACACTGGGAAATCTAGAGCTTGGATCTTCTTGTTCCAAGCCGATAGGATACTGTTTTGCAGCAGTCTCAAATGAAACTGAGCATAAGGAACAGCCTCAAATGAAGCCACCATCTTTCCCAACAACCTTATGCAAAGCCGAATAGAAGGATTCTTCTTTGCTTTGACCACCTGAATCAGTTCCTTTATGGCGCTGATCTTTGCCTGGGGAAAGAATACCATTTCTGGGCTGTATCTATGATCAAACCCAAGTATTCTAATCTCCTTGATGGTTTTAAGGAAGATTTCTCTAGGTTGAGAATCAAACCTAGATATTCCAGGTAGTTGACTGTGGTGACCATACTTTGGTATAAGCAGCTACCGACTGGTCTATCAAGAGCAGGTAAGCTATAATCGTTATATCTTGGGCCCTTAATCTGGCCAGAGGAGGGGTCAGGACCTTTGTAAACACCCGAGGTGCAGTAGCTAGACCGAAAGGCAGAGCTGTACACTGAAAATGACACATGGGATGCATACCCCCCATGGGCACGTGGGGGTATGCATCCTTGATGTCGTTTGATGCCAGAAGTTTTCCCCCTTGTAGGATGGAGACAACTGATTGGATTGACTCCATGCGAAAGAGCGCATATTCAGGAACCGGTTTGATCCTTGAGATCTAGAATGGGTCTGACATCTCCATTTGGTTTTGGCACCGTGAAAAGGTTTGAATAAAACCCCAACCCCTGCTCTTCCATGGGCACCACCATGATCACTTTTTGAGACAAGAGACGGTCCAATGCTTGAAAGAGACTTTTTCTCTGGATCCCTGGGAACGTTTGATCTGAGAAAACAAGGAGGCGGGAACTCTCGGAACTCTAGTTTGTACCCTAGAGCTATTGAGGAAATCACCCATCTGTCTCGACACTCTTCCTGCCAGACCCTTGAGAACTGCAGAAGTCTTTCCCCCACTCGAGCGAGTGTGGGCGCCCCTTCATAAGGAGGCTTTAGTATTTTGCTTTGTAGGTTTTCTCCCCCAGACTTTTTGTCCCTGGGGTTGACCCTGAGGTTTACCTCTTGAATCTGACGGCGGAGGCTGTCGTGACTGCCTGGAGAATGATGCCCCTGGCAACGGAGAAGGAGCTCGTTTAAATGAAATACGTTTACTCCTTTTCTTAACTGGCAAAAGGGTACTTTTTCCACTAGAATTTTTTTTTATGTATTTATCCAAATCATCCCCAAACAGCCGTTCACAGCGGAAAGGAAAACTAGCCAGGAGTTTTTTCCATGGCACTTCGGCTGACCAATTTTTCAACCATAGTATTCTACACATATGCACCAGCCCAAGCGTAAGGCGCAAGGCTTGAAGAATAGAATCTCTCATAGCGTCTATTGCAAAACATAAAACCCCTGGTAGCTCGGCTAAATCCTAGGCCTGCTGATCAGGGATCACCTGTTTAAACTGGTCTTTCAAGGATTGACATACACCAATTGCTGCCACCGCAGGTTGAGTCATTGAACCTGCCAAAGAAAATGCGTTTTTTAACAGGAATTGCAATTTCTTATCAGTTGGATCCCTAAGCATTTGAGCATTGTCTACCGGACAAGTCAAACTTTTATTCACAGAGGATATAGCAGCATAAATTGCTGGTATCCCCCACTTTTTCGTGAATTTTTCCTCCATGGGATAAAGTACTGAGAACTTTTTAGGAGGAAAAAAATGCTTATCTGTGTGATCTCATGCAGAATACATAAGCTGTTCCAACAAGGAATGGAAATGCATGCACAGCTTGAGGAGGCTTTAGCGAACCCAAACAGGAAGTGGGCTTACCAACCGACTCAGTTAAGGGTAGTATAAATGTGGAGCCGACCATTTCAGTAAGAGATTGCACTTTTAATCTTTCAGATTGTGAAGCTGAAGGAAGTCCTTCTCCTCCTCAGAAGAGGAGTCATCAGCCTCTTCACGGTCCCCTGAGGGGATTTCATCTTCTCCCGCCCCCAGCTCCTCTGATTGAGGGTCCTGGGTAGTGGAAGGGGACCTGTCGCTTTTTCTCCCACTCTGGGAAGATGTGATTAAAGCCGCTAACCTTTCTTCCAATCCCACCAAAGCTAAGGAAAAAACCTCCTCAGTAATATAGACGGGCTGCAGTGTTGGAAACAGTTGCAACATTTGACGGCCCCGATGGGTCACCCTGACCAGCCACCCCAGATCTCTCAGGGGAGGATGACATTATAGAGATGAGACTAGGGTCCTTAGAGCCTGAGGGAGACACTTTTGGGCCCTTTTTTGGGGGTTTTTCCACCTCCCCTTCTGTCCATAGTCCGATGCACAGACGCAGAGGTGCTGCCAGAAGAAAATGCACCCACTGCTTGAGCAAATAGTCCAGCAACTGCCGCTGCTATTAATGCTCAGCCTGATGCTCAGTAAATGTGCCTAGGGAATGCCTATGTCACCACTTACATGCCCCCTTCTGCTCTTGTGTCCCTCCTTCAGCATCAGCTCTTATGTCCCTCCGTCAGCCTGCAGTCTGCAAATGGAGCTTTTATTATGCAGTCCCGCGCTGGACGTTGCCGCATGCCAACGCCGTGCTAAGCCATGCCCCCTCTGTCTTCCCACCATGCCCCCTCCTCCCTTTTCAAAAAAGAGCGTTTTCCCGCGCGTGAGCGGGCCTCCGATCCAATGGGATCGGCGTGTGGGGGGCGGGGTGGTGGTGGAGGAGGAGATGGAGAACCGCCGTCCGAGGCGGTGAAAGAGTGGAGCGGCATCCGCCATCTGGGCTTCCCCTGCCTATTCTGAGAGAGGGGAGAGCTTCTGCCTAGGTGGGGGGTGTTTTTAGAAAAAAAATCCCCCCTCCAACATCTTGCCGAGGCTTGGGACTGCTTAGCCGGAGGAAGCCTGCAGCTTCTGCGGACACAGAGCGAGGTATGGAAGCAAGATAAGGTACATGCTCTATACAGCCCCCAGTGGTAACTTTAGGCATGACATTTACTTTTAAGGGAGAAAATCCATAAGAAAATGTAAAATTCCTTAGGAATCTCCACTTATCTTATCCCGCTGCAGGGATTCTGTGGTAAAACCAAACAGACCCAATCTTCACCCCTCACGGCGGGCTCTGTTAAAAAAAACCTTTAAGGACCGGGGCCCCTTTATATCAGGGGCTCTACACTTTTTTGGACCCGTATAGCACCTCGCCAGGAAGCTTTATGGCTGAAAAAACCAAAGCACTGGATCCCAAGGTCCATCTCTCAAACAAGAAAAGCGTTACGGGCTAAACCTTGTTTCTTCCGCCACAACGCCCAGGTACCATTCAATTTGGCCTGAAAAGACACTTTGGATCCGGCTGCATAGCTTGCCCAGCAAAGGATTACTCCAGTGGAGCTCAGCATAGCACATCTTTACACGTGATCAACACCTAAGACACTGGCGAAAAAACTGAGGTACTCCCAGTAATGGGAGGGGTTATATAGGGAGTGAACTTCCTGTCTTAGGGTCTGCCAATGTCCATCACCTAAAGGTGGCCTTTATAACCCACATGGTAACTACTATGGCTCTGTGTCCCGTGATGTATGATAAAGAAAAGGATCCTGTGTGAGTTTGGTCCAAATGCGATGCAAATTCAGCCATACTATCTGTATGGCTAAAACCGCATCGCACATTGCATGTTATTTGGAGTGCGGTGCGAATCACATCTGTTGTTGGACATCACACTGGTGGGAACTGGCCATTACAGTTGATTGTGTTGTTTGTTAATATATTCAGCTTCCTTGCTAATGTTTTTTTCCTGTTTTTGAACAGCTTGAGAAACTGGAGCTGCTTGTTGAAAAAATAATGTCGCAATAGAGGTCAAAGGTGCAATTTCTAGCAAGAAATGTTGGTTTTCTATAGCACCCACTTATTTTTCTAGCGTGGATTAAACCGCACATGTTCCTGTACGCTACAGCAGATCTCATTTCTGACTTTTTATAAACCTGCCCATGCAATCGCTAGGTTTAATGTCAACTGTAGAGGTTCTGTATACATTTCATTTATAAGCACTTGATTTTTCGATAATGTTTGCACTATTGTTATATTGTAATTCTCTGATGATGTTTGTTTGCTACATGCAGTGACGATTAAACAGGTTAATCGGACCGAAAAGCATTGTGATAAGTGGAGAGAAAAATAGTCTCCTTGCTTTTTCTATCTCTTGAGGACTTTCGCTGCCGTATTCCCCTGCCGTAGTTCAAATAAAGTTTGCCAGTTAAAATTAAACTGGTTTTAGCAGTGCCAATTCTGAGAGAGGGCAAAAAGAGCCGCAATTTGCTTAGTATTTAAGAAATATTAGTAGACTCTGTTGTCATTAAAAAAAAGACAGAATGCATCCTTCCCAAGGAAATTATTACTGTTAACTGTCCCTTGGCTGCACCCCCAAATTCTGCTGTATTAAAGGAAAACTTGCTGAAGACTGTTCAGCATTTGATACTTCCAGGACTGTCAGATACCGACATCCCTCACTAGGCTTTATGGTTTCATCTGCTGGCCCCTACACAATTTGAGCCAAAGTTGCAGCCCCGGGGGCTTTGTGTGGCCCTTCGGCACTTGCTGTGTATCCTTTGGACCCTCTACTATTCGTAGTCTGTGTTTTCCTCACTTAGGTGAGGTGATGGACACCCAGAAAACATATGCTGGACTGTCTTTTAGTTGTTACATTTTTATTATGTCACACCCCTTAATTTTTTTCTGTGCTATCCATACCTTCTCCTTCTTTTTTCCATTTTTCCCTTTTAATATGGATTATGGTGGGAGGAATTCAGCCCCCCCAAAATACAAATTCTGTAGCTGCTGACTTTTAGTAAAAGGACACTTGCCTGTCCAGGGATCCAGAAGACGGTGGCAGAAGGAGGAGGGGCTGAACATCTGGCTCAGTTTGTCGCGGTGATCTGAGCTGGAAGTGGCAGCGGGTCAAAACCAGGTGCCCCCCCCCCAAAGCCCCAAATGTGGAGGGGCACGGTGCAAAGAAGCGGAATTTACCTCTTTGGGTGGGTCCACCCAAAACTTTTCCAGAACGGCTGCATTTTATTCATATATCGTAAAGTTACATTGGTAAAAATGCAATGCAGTTGTTTTATGCTTGTGCTTTTTAGTTTTTTAGTTTTTTTTTTACATTAGAAGTGGACACTGCTAATATTAGTTTGCGCTATATGCCTGTTTATTTCATTTTGCCAGCCGTGTACCTTCTCTCTGGGACTCTGGTGACACCACCTTCACAGTTCCCAGCTTCTTCCTAATCTGGAGTCCAAGCCCAGGCTATTATGCGTCAGTTGACATAAAAGTTCATGGCATCATGACTGGAAAGCAGCAAAGCAATCCTGCTTCTGCGACCCAGATCAAAGTTAAACTCTTTTTTTGATTAACTGGAATTCTCTTAGTTTAAAGCTCCAAGGGAGCTAGATTTGTAATCTGATTTTTCTTTAAGGACGTTATGTAAAACAGGTCACCTCCCAGCCTCCAGCTTGTAATTGGACAGTAGCAGCAGGTTGATGATTATAAGCCAGCTCCTATATAATCCCCTCCCCTGCTCAGCATGCCTTTGTTTAGTGAGGAACATTTCTAAAGGGCCTGCTAAAGTTGCAAAGGGGCAGGACCTACGTCCCTCAGTGTACTCAAAGGAAAAAATGTTACGAGTACAAAAATCCAATTTTCTCCATCTTCCATTAAGGCAGAGGAATTTAGAACATTTGGGACATCCAAAAGCAGTACAACTTTAAGGGATGGGTAATAGTCACTGACAAGTCCAAGTTTATAGAAGTATCAGTAGGATCCCTTTTTACCTTTGAAAAAAATAGGGCATTTGTTTCAGCAGAGCTGAATAAAAGGTGCCCAACTTCCTAGGAAGCTAGCAAAAACTGGGGCACGCTGTGTAGAGGAAGAGCTATACGGGGACTAGTTTACAACTTTTCTGTTTTGCTAGTGTTCCTCAATAGACGGTAGAGAAAATGCATAACTGCATTGTGTTTTTTTGTTCAGTTGTATTGGATTTTACATTTATTTGGCATTACATGGAGTAAAATAGAAGTATTGAGTCCATGATGGTGTAGGTGTGGAAACTCCATTGAAGAGATGTTGCATCTAAAATCCTCAAGAGATACCAAAAAGCTGGAAGATGACATCATCACTCTCCACCCATATGAGAAAATAAGGTGTTGGACTAAGCCTTTAAACTCTTGCTGCTATCTGTCATTATACTCTGGATTAGAGGCCAGGGAAGAACAAATGAGAAGCTGCTTATCCAGAAACATTTTGTGTTGGAATGTGAACTGTGTGCCTTGTAGTTAGTTCTCTTCTATCATCCTGTAGATAAAAGTTTATTAAGAGGTTTGGGTGCCCTGGTCAAGTTACTTGTTCTGTTGACCATAAAGACAAAAGTTAACAAAACCTTTCCAGGAAACATAAAATATAACTGAAAATCAAAATTGAACACCCTGCAGGTACGCAGGAAATCGGAGCAATGTGCAGGACCGGCAATATTGCTGGGATTTCAGTGCAGAGTTGTCAGCTGTTTTTTTTTCTCTAAACATACACATTACCTATTAACTTACAAAATCAACAAAAATGGTAATATGACCAGGGCTGTCCAGTATCTTGCTTGTTTTCATCTGTCATTAAAAAGTCTTTATATAATAAAACTTCAGTTGGAAAAGTGCTGTTATTTGATATATACAATCTGTAGGTTTCCTTTTCATTAAAATGTTCTATGTATCACTTGTTTATGTTTTTGTATGTTTGCGTCATGGTTAATCGTGTAGATGCTGCCTATGTCAGCCAGAGATACTCTTTGATTAACATACCTGAACATGCATGGTTTGATAAATGAAGCTAAGAGCAGCTCAGTAAGCATCTCAGATGCAATGATTAGATTCTAAAGCTCATGTCTCTTTTTTGAGTGCAGCTTGGGTATGCTTACAGCAGCAAAAGTGAATAGAGAGCAGTTAACAGTGGTACATGCTGGCTGAGGATGGAGGAAGCAGTAGAGTAAGGTATCTTTTAGGAGGAACCAGTCATTTCCCCTCTGTTGCTCTGCCTTGGCAGCACAAGTCATAAGACCCACCAGTACATTTTGAAAGTGGTTGAAAAGGCTCAAGGTTTTTTACCTTCATGCATTATATGCATGAAGGTAAAAATCTTTTTGCATACCTGAGCCCCATCTCGATCCAGCAACGTGCACAAGAGCAGTGGCTCTCCTGGCTCTCTTCTTTCTCAGTGGCTGAGACATCAGCAGGAGCCATTGGGGCAGGCCCGAGCCGCGCTCCTTGTGCGAATGGAAACACTAATCAGCGGCTCAGGAGCAAGCAAATTGCTTGCTATGGGAGCACGAGGGAGGGGACAGGAGTGCTGGTGGTGGACCTGAGAAGAGGAGGAACCGTTGCACAGAGCAGGTAAGTATGGCATGTTTGTTGTTTAAAAAATCTGCCTTTAATTTCACTTTAATCTGAGTTACTACTGAGAGGGAGGTGCAGAGCTGTGGAATCACTGCTAGAAGGTGGTAGCAGGGGAAACTTACCTGCTGAGCACTGCTGGGAGTGGTAGCAGTGTAAGCTGAGCAGCTGGGTTCCTGCTGGAAGGGGGAGCAAGGAAAGCTTAACTGCAGAGCTGCTGTTTGCGTGAGAGTTGAGCTAAGGAATCGCTGCTTGGAGGGAAAGAGAGCAGGAAAAGCTGTGCTGAGTCAGTTTTGAAATGGCTCTGCTGCTGCATTGCATAGAGCCACATAGAACTCTAATCTCTGATGTGTTCCTGCTGCCCACCTGTTGCGACTTGGTAACCTCTGAGCTGCTCCTACACCTGTTACCAGCAGTTGGGTTCTGTGAGTACCTGGAGCCTTGCCCCATACCCTGTGCTACGTTAATTCACTGCCACGCAGTTGCAACTTGCTTCATTCTGGACACAGTGGACAAAATCCAACTGTTTGGGATGTCACCAGATCACATTCCACTAACAATTCTGGTGGCTCTTGCAGCATGTCTACTGGTGTTTGCATCTTGGAAACATCTTGCTAGTCTGTGCCATCTTCAAAGTCTTCCTTAGCTCCATCAGACATGGTTCCTCTGCCCTGTCTAAAGAGGTTTTTACTTAAGTCTTGCATGGCTTTATAGGCCAAATAGCACAGATGTTTGCGGACTCTGAATGCAGAGGCCACAAGTGTGCTTCAGTGTCTTCTCCCGGATATTCAGTATCAGATATGCCTGTGGCCCCTAAATCGTCAGCCACTGAGACGGTATGATTCTCCAGTCTCTTCTGGACAGATTTGCCTCTGAGAAGTCAGTCTTCTGCTCTCACTTCCAGATTTAAAAATACAATTTTAGCACTTAACACAGTATATACCATCGTAAAGCTGAAGAATTGGCCTATTGCTTCTAATAGTGTTGTTTTTAGAATTGGGGGGTCCTTTCGATTTCCCAATACCGCCAAGGCATTTCTGGTGCAGCTGTTTTTAAAGTTTTTCTTTTTGGAGGCTGAAATCGTCATAACTTTTTAATAATTTGAGCAGGAATTTGGTAAAAGGTGGGCTACCTCCTGTGTGGATCCGGTCTGTTATCTTTATGGACACCGAAAAGCCTGCAGCTTAGATGTTTGGGTGTGAAAGGTTGTTTCCAGGGACTAGAAGCTTTTACTTCTGGATCGTTGCTTTCAATCTTCCTGTGCCACCTCTCAGGCAGATCCTGAGTCAGCCCTAGTGGGTCTTCTGGAACAGGATGTCTGCCCCTGTTTTTGTGGCAGAACATTTTTAGGGGTTTCAGCCTGTTCACTTTTCTGCCCCATCATAGATATGAAAGCTGTACCCACTTAGACATTCTATATGTAATCTACCAGGTCTGTCATTGCCTCCCTTCACCAGAGAGATTTGCTGGCATCTGTGGACATCGAGGACGTGAACCTGCATGTCCCTATCTTTCCAGCAGAGTAGCGATATCTTATGTCCTCTGCACTTCTTGTATGTGACACTGCCATTCCTCCTATCTTCTGTGGCTCAGGTGTTCACCATGATGCTGGCCTCATTACTAACCATTCAAACCCTGGCTGACTGGTCAAGTTGCGTAGAAGAGATCTTGCAACTGCTGTAGTTGACCCCTTGGTCATAGAACATTTGGAGCAAATAGTTGTAACTTTAAACTACTACTGTGTGGTGCTGCTGGAGGTTTCCCTTCTCACCTTCCTTTATGGGTCTCCTGTTCTTACACATGCAAAGAATACTGGATAAAGTGTTAGGCTTTGGAACCTGCATCTAAGGATCGTCTAATCTGCATTGCCTTCGGCATCTCATCAGATCTACATATCATTATAAAGGAAGCTACTGGTGCCACATGTACCTCCTGTCGAGATAGAAATCCCACGGCCTTTGTCTCAAACACTGGCTTTCAGTTAGACCCCTTTCCTATTGAACGCAGTACCCGTCAGGGATGCCTTCTTTCACCTCTTCTTTTCGCCTTAGCGATTGAGCCCCGAGCCCTCCTAATCCATTTAAATCCTAACATTCATGGCCTGGAACTCAATGGTCATCAACACAAGCTCTGCCTCTTTGCAGATGATACCCTTATTTTCATGACCTCCTCCTTAATCTCTGCACCCAACCTACTGGACACCCTTTCCAACTTTAAACACATCTCTGGCCTTAAAGTAAACCCCAATAAATCAACAGTCCTCAATATCTCCCTCCCATGCACCTTGCAGACCCAACTCGAGGGGATCCTTCCCCTCCCATGGGCCAACAGACACGTCCCTTTTTTAGTTATTAAACTCACGACTAACCCCATAGATTTTTACGCTGCAAACTACCCACCTATGCCCTCCCACCTTACTCTTCTAATATCCAAATGTGCCTCTTTGCCCCTGACCTGGATGGGCAGGATCGCCGCTGTTAAAATGTCTATCCTTCCTAAAGTCCTCTATCTCTTCTCGAGTACTCCTGATCCCAGTGCCTTCCCTCTATTTACGCATCCTGCAACACCAGACGTCTTAATATATTTGGGGCAAAATGAGGCCTCGTTTACCCAAACCCACGCTATACACACCTAAAACCAGAGGCAGCCTGGGAGTACCAAACATTTTGAAATATTACTATGCAGCACAGTTGGCTCAACTCCCTAAATACCATTCTGCTACAGAAAACCCCTGTGGGTAGCCTTCGAATCTGTTGACATTGACCCTCGCTCGACAGCTAATCTCCTCTGGTTGACCCCTACCCACTGTGGTCCCATTACTCATCCGGTTACGAGACATAGCCACACTATATGGGATAGACTAAAAGTTTGCTTTGGCCTTCAGTTTCCTCATCCCTTGCTCTCCTTCCTTCGCAACCCAGCTTGGTCCTCCCCCTCCTCGTTTTTGGCTTGGTCGGCGGCTGTCCTATCCCGAGCATATAAATTCTTTGCTTCCAACACCTTCAAATCCTTCCCGTCACTATGCGTGGCCTATGGCCTTCCCTCCTCTGAACTATAACGATATTTGCAGATCACACTTCCTCACCCCGTATACCCCTTCTGACTCTTCAGACCCAGGATTTACACTCTTCAAAAGGATGTGCAAATCTGATCCCCATAAACGTGGGCTAATCTCCAAATTGTATGCCCACCTCCTCACTCCAGACATGGCGAAACCTCCGACCTATGTTGGGAAATGGGAAAGGGATTTCAACCTTACGCTAGCTAGATCATTGTGATTGGTCTTTGATATGGCAGGCGACTAAATCCTCTTCTCCCAATATCGCTGCCTTAGAAACAAATTACAAAGTGCTTACAAGATGGTACCTAGTCCCTGCCAGGATCAACAAATTTCTCCTGCAATACTCCCCACACTGCTTCCGAGGCTGTAACGCGTCAGGAACACATCTTAATATTTGGTGGGATTGCCCCACTGTTCAATCTTTTTGGCTAGACATCTTTGCAATACTCTCAACTTTTTGCCACCTCACTGGTTGCCAGACCCGGCTGTGGCTTTCCTGAATAGCAAACCCATGTCCGTGACACACCGTCATTTTAAACTTCTGCTTTATGTCACTACTGCAGCCAAGCAAACCATTGCTAAGACCTGGAAATCTGCTTCATTGTGTGTAATTGAGACCAACATAGTTATCCAAGGCATTGATGCATGCCAAACTAGAATCTTTCTTTCTGGACAAAGTGTACAATTTGGGCCTAATGTACACGGGACATTCTTACAACCTCTGCTGAACGATTTAACTTGACAGATAGTAACCCACGTTTAAAACGTCCCTTTCGCCGCGTTTACATACTGTGTTTGCGTTTTAGAAGCATTTGAAAAAAAAAAAAAAAATTGCCAAAAATGAAAAACGCCTGTAAACGAAACACTGCTAAACGCGCGTTACCGCGTTTAGCGCTTGACATGCCTCTAAACTCAGCGTCTGAACTCATTTTTTTGCTTTCAAAAAAGGCCTCTAAACACCTCAACTGCCTAGAAACTACTATCAACGACCCTGTGTACATGTACTGATAAGATAACATAGAGGAGAGTTCAGGAGTAGTTAAAAAAAAATTCCCAACTGCTCCTAAATGTCCGTTTAGCAGCAGCAGCAGTGTACATGAGGCCTAAGAGAAACTCTGGAATCCGTTACCCATTATATACCCCATGGTTTCGATGAAACCTTACTGCTCCCATAGTTTCACACTCTTGCATTTACCATCTCTGTGCTTGGATCTATCAATGTTCTTCTAACCCCCCCCCCCTCCTTCCCAAGGGGGATCCCTCGCCTGCCCTTCCCTCCCTGCCCTCTACCTTCCACATATTTTTTTTTTTTTTTCTTTTTTTTTCTCTCCTTGATCACCTTTCTCACTCCTCCCTTATTCACTGGTCTTTCTTCGGTCCCTTACCCCTCCACCAGTTTTCCCCACAGCTTCTCCTAACCCTGGCATAGGCCTTGTAGCAGGCCCACGTACGGCTTGCCCTGACCGCCCACCCCAACTTGTAGTCTCCTAACACTTAGACTCTTTGGTTCACCCCTATCCTGGCGTATCAAACCGCTGCCTCACCCTTTTTGTTAACTCTCCCCTTTCTGTTTATCATATACCCCTTTTCTTTGTTTATACTTATCCTTGTGTACCTGTTTGGAGGATAATCCTCCCATGCTAATTGCACTGTATTTTTCTTCATGGCCTTGCATGGTTGTTCCTTGCTCCAGCTTTGTTGAGTTATAATTCGTTCTACTTATATATAAATCGGACTATTGTCTGTACATATCTACTGAATCCTCTTTTCAATAAAATAATTGAACAAGAAAACAATCATATAGGAATCCTTGCACATCACACTCAAAGCTTGGTGTGTACTCGTACCTCCATGCATAGTGATGATCTTGTAGGCATCATTATTTATTTATTATTAATTTTCGATAGAGTGCAGAGGGATTACAATGCTTGTCAGTTTTTATTGCGGTCTGTGGCCTTGTTAAGGAGATTCAACCTCTATATTTGTCCTGTTTACCATGATCATTGAAAATGGAAGTAAAAGAAAATCTCAAATTTTGGGTTGTCCCCAGAAAAGTAATAGAGGGGAAATCTTCCAATGGGGACACTAGTTCTGGTTACTTAGAGGTCCCCAAGGAATTCCCTTAATTTGCAGGGATTTCCTCTCACTTCCTGTTTGACTATGGGACAGGAAGTGAAGGGAAGTCTCTGCAGTGGGACACAAATGGTGAGAAAAAAAAACCTGACCGGTTATATAACCCTTTCTTGCTCTATCCAAAATATAAAAAAAAATTCCTATAGTTTTACTTCTGGAGAGTTGCCTCCTAAACAGGGCTGAAGTGTGTTCTCCTTGGGTGAAGGTATCACAAAGTGAATCTACAGGAAAGTAAATTGAATTAAAAAGTTACTCTTTTGCACTGTGGTAATTATATTTTATGAAGGACATCGCACTATATTACTTACAAAAATGAATTATGTATGGACTTGGCACTGAGTCAAATAAACACTTTTTATAAGCATTTTTGCACTTTGATTTTTTTTTATTAAAGATTTGACTTAATGAAATACTGAGTAAATATAGGGTTTATATAGTCACTTTGCACCTTAAATATTGTAGCTCAGCACATTTTAATAAGCGCTGTATAATATATCTTTAGGATAAACATACAGTAGCTGATGAGTAGGCACATTTTAGGAGGTAAAGGGTTTGCACAGACTCAGAATATGGATTGGTATACTCTGACTCCTGGCAGACTCTGTGGTCCCTCCTGGATCCACCTGCTTTTCAGCCTCTGGCTTTAACAACTTGGCTGAGAGACGAGCCTGCAGGACTTAGTCATGTGGACCCTCCCGATGGCTAGGAAAATTTACTCCTTGCAAAGTCTATGATTGCACTTTGAGGGCTAATTTTGCTTGGTGCGAGTCAAAGAATTTTGACCCTAGGAAATACTTTGTAGTACATATTCATTCCTTCCTTCCTTCCTTCCTCCAGTCCGGTCTGGCTTTGAGTAGAAAGGGAAAATGTCTGTGTCATGCATTTCTCCCCTGTGTCTCCATGGAACCTTTAATCTGGTTCTCTAAGCCCTTCAAAGGTCACCTTTTGAACCTATTAAGGATACTTCTCTCTCCAGCTTCACTCATAAGGTGGCTTGTCTCCTATCAACTTGGTGTGGAGAATTGACAACCTTTTCTTGAACGAAACTCTTCTTCAGGCTGTACAAGGGCAAAGTTGTCTTGATGCCATTCCTCCCTAAGGCAGTCTTTATTACCTCTCAGAGAGGACATCCCTTTTTTATGACCCAATTTAAAACATCCCAAGAAATTTTCTCTCCACTCTCTTGACATTGTACATGCTGTCAAAGTCTACCCCTCAGCTATTCCTCTTTTAGGCAAACAGGTTATTTGTTTGCACTTCTTGAGGGTTCCTGGCATTCTAACATTGCTGGATGGATCTGACAATGTGAGAATTAAGAGAGATGAAGGGCTTTATGGGCTTCTCAGCATCAGGTATCTGTTTCTCAGATTTTGCTATATAGGGAAGGTCACAGTAGCTTTCTGCCAGTGTCCAGTCCTCTGGCGAGTTGCTCGATGATACACCGTGGTCAGTTTACAAAGGGGAGAGCAGAGACAGTCAGCATCAGCCAGGTATTACAGATGTTAAAGGGGGCCAAATGACACAGCACAAGCACTGTGCTGTATAAAATGCTTTAAAAGGAACAGGGTCCTTTGTTAACCCCCCCCAAAAAAAAAAGCTTTAATAAATGAAATCATCATTTTAGAAATGCTTTTATTGTAATTTGTTTGATCTGAATCATTTAACCACTTCAGCCCGGAAGAATTGGCTGCTCAATGACCAGGCTATTGTTTGCGATACGGCACTGCATCACTTTAACTGACAATTGCGGGGTCATGCGACGCTGTACCCAAACAAAATTGACATCCTTTTTTTTCCCCACAAATAGAGATTTCTTTTGGTGGTATTTGATCATCTCTGAGGTTTTTATTTTTTGCACTTTAAACAAAGAGTGACAATTTTTTAAACACAATATTTTGTACTTTTTGCTGTAATAGCCCCAATTTATTTTTTAACCACTTCCCCCCCTATAGCGGATTGACGTTCGGGAAGTGGTTCCGTTATCCGTTATCACAAATGGGCACTGATTGGCACCATTATGTTCCAGCAATGCCCCCAATATATTTTATCAGTGCCACCTGTCATTGCCCATCGGTGCCACCTGTCAGTGCCCATCTGTGCCACCTATCAGTGCCACCCATAAGTACCCATCAGTGCCACCCATATCTACCAATCAATGAGACCTACGAGTGCCCATCAGTGCCGCCTATGAGTGCCCATTGGTGCCACCTATGAGTGCCAATCAGTGCCGCATACCAGTGCCACCTATCAGTGCCGCCTATCAGTGCCCGTCATTGAAGGAGAAAACGTACTTATTTTAAAAAAATGTTAACAGAAA
Organism: Aquarana catesbeiana; assembly: GCF_042186555.1. Lineage (NCBI taxonomy): Eukaryota > Metazoa > Chordata > Amphibia > Anura > Ranidae > Aquarana > Aquarana catesbeiana. The sequence continues at coordinate 53,141,641 of NC_133331.1, read as the reverse complement.
CAAAGAAACACTTTTTTTTTTTCGAAGTTTTCGGTCTTTTTTTATTTGTTGCGCAAAAAATAAAAACCGCAGAGGTGATCAAATACCACCAAAAGAAAGCTCTATTTGTGGGAACAAAATGATAAAAGATTTGTTTGGGTACAGTGTAGCATGACCGCGCAATTGTCATTCAAATTGCGACAGCGCTGAAAGCTGAAAATTGGCCTGGGCGGGAAGGTGTCTAAGTGCCTGGTATTGAAGTGGTTAAAAAGCAAATTTTTTTCCTCGGTTTAGGCCGATATATGTTTCTCCTACATCTTTTTGGTAATAAGAATTGCAAAAAAGTGTATATTTGGTTTGCACAAAAGTTTTAGCGTCTACAAAATAGGGGATAGATTTATGGCATTCTTATTAATTATTATTATTTTTTTTACTAGTAATGGTGGCGGTCTGCGATTTTTATCGAGACTGTGACGTTACGACGGACACATCGGACACTTTTGACACATTTTTGGGTCGATTGACAATTGTACAGCGATCAGTGCTATAAAAATGCACTGATTACTGTATAAATGTCACTGGCAGGGAAGGGGTTAACACTAGGTGGCGATCAAGGGGTTAACTGTGTTTCCTATGTGTGTGTTCTAACTGTGGGGGATGGGACTGGCTATAGGAGATGAGAGATTGTGTTTTCCAGCTCGTAGGAACTCACGATCTCCCTCTCCCCCTCTCCCCCTCTCTCCCTCTCTCTCTCTCTCTCTCTCTCTCTCTCTCTCTCTCTCTCTCTCTCTCTCTCTCTCTCTCTCTCTCTCTCTCTCTCTCTCTCTCTCTCTCCTCGCAGAACTGGGATGTGTATGTTTACACACACACCCCTGTTCTGCCTCCCGTGCCCGCGACCGCTCGTGGCCGGCGCCCATTGCAACCACTAGTCACGAACATCCGCACCCCCGCTGTGCAGCGCGTGCGCACCTGCGATTTGACTTAAAGGGACCGACGTACAACTACGACGGTTCGTGGGATTATGCCGACCTGCCGCAGTATGACGGTGGTGTGTCGGCAAGTGGTTAAGTGTGACAAATATGTAAAAAAATAAAAATCAGAAAGGTAGCAAATACTTTTTTACAGTAATGTAAATACCGTATTTATGAGCGTTTAACATGCACTTTTTCCCCCCCTGAAAATAGAGGGTTAACAGTGCCTGCGTGTTATACGCCAATATATATATATATTTTTTTTTTACCAACGGGGGGCGGGATTGGGCGATCCGCCCCAGGTACCACACATTGGGGGGGTGTCAGGCCAGCCACCCCGCCTCTCCTGGCCCTGGGACAGCACTGCTAGCATAGTTTGAAGTTAAGAAAAAAATCACTTGCCAGCCCCTTTGCATACACTGCTCCTCCTGAGTCACTGTGTCATTGTAAATGGAAACTTCTAAATACCTCATTAATGCCATTCTCCGCTCTCCTCCCCCAAGTGTAGCTTTAGATTGGAGGAGGAGAGCGGTCATGTGACCGTCCATGAAAATCAGGAGAGTAGTCACGTGGCCGGTTGCATGAAAGAATGGCGCTAATGAGGTATTTAGAGGCTTCGGTTTACAATGAGTGGCACAGGAGGAGCCGTGTATGAGAAGGGGCTGGCAGTAATTTTTTACTTAAGTTTAGTGTATGAGGGCAATGCTGTCCCAGGAGACTGGGGGTCTCCTGGGAAATGCAGGGGCACTTTATAATGGAAGGGGGCTGTTTAATGTGCAGTCGGAGGGGGCTGTTTAATGTGAAGGGGCTGTGGGAATTTTTTTTTTTATTTTCCTGAAACTTCCCTCTTAAAATTAGGGTGCGTGTTATACACCGATAAATACGGTATATCGTAATTTATCCAACTGTGCAATAAGACCTGTTGGCTTATAGACCAAATAGAGCCATTTATCTAACTACATTCAGAACCACTGGTTTATAGCCCAGATACAGCCTCAATCTAGAGAACTTTATCCAACTGTACGTCATAAGCCATTGGTTTATAGCACAAACGCAGCCTAAATATAGAGCTATCTAACTCACTGACTACACCATTAGACAGAGACTTGGGCATCTGAATAGGTATACTCCTAGTCTAGAAGAAAGACTTGGGACTTGATGTGTTGCATGACCTGAGATTTAGGTAAGCATTTTGGCCATTAGTCTGAAGTCCCGAATAAGCAGATACAGTTTAAATACGAGAGGCATGGATATTTTTACTTGAATCTTGGTTCAGATCTGTGCAGTGAGCCAGCATGAAACGTTGCCTCTGCACAGGATTTTCCTGCAATAAAGACTGGTCACTTCTGCTCTCTCTCCTTGCAATGCATGATTGGTCTCGTCTCCACCCCATTCTGAAGTGGGCGAAGCTGATGGCCCTCTCCCATAGCTCTGCTGTTTGCACAGGTTATGAACAGCACAGTGATGTTTTGTTTTTGTTTTTTTATCTTGATTTATTGTTTTTTTTCCACTGTGGCCATAAGCTGGGGGACGGTGTTAAAGTTTAGTGGAAGGGTTCTGGAGTTCACCTTTTTAAACTAATTTCTTTTGCATGAATATATTAAAAAGAAAACTTAATAAGGTCTGCATATTCTCTTTAAAACTACTTCTATAGCAGAAGTGTTCTCTTACCAGTCAAGCTGACGAGATATAGAGTCGTGTCCTATGTTACATGCGTCTACAGACTATAATATCACCCCCTTCATATGTTTATACATGTCACATATATAAGCAGACGAGCAGTCCAACTGCTGCTGTATAAATAAGTGAGCTGCCTTCGAGGTGGTCCAGGTGTTTCACATTATACATTTCATACAGATAAAATGGAATCTAGCTTTGATATACAACCATAAACACTACACCATCCATTTTTCTTGGCTGATGTGGTCATCCTGTAATACATGTCCTATTACAGCGTTTACATCTCTCTATCCTAAATGTCTTTTTAAAATTGAAAATTGCCCCCAAAAAATTCAAAATAGTGTAGCATTCTGCTGATAACATTGCCATGAGGAGCAATAGCTGTTCAGGAAATGAATGAAGACCATGTGCTAGAGTTTTGCTGCAGGTCCCATATATGCCACAGAGCTGGTATAGGGTTAACCAATTGGGCTGCAACCGTTCAGTACAGCTTAGGCCCTAAATTTTTTTTTTTTTTTTTTTTTTTTTACACTTTCTGCCCAGGTGCGGCTTCCTTTTTTAAATCTTCAAAATAATTTTCCTTGCTTACAGTTGTTACTGGAACAGGTGTCTCCTATGGAATATTCCCTCTCTATTTCTATTCCAGTGACAAAAATGTATATCCCATCATTTTTTTCCCCATGACAGTAGTGACCAGAATAGTTAGTTAAATCTCCCCAGCAGGGACACAGACAGCAATGCATATATGACAGTGGGTCTAACATCCAATACTAAAAAGAAACCGGTTTGCCTTTAGACCCTGCCTGCCACTTTCAGGTGAATGGATACTAGCGAAAAAATCAGGAAGCCTACCCCCCCCCATGCATAACACTCCCAGCTCAGCCAAGCCATAGTTTTTAGCTCGTGTCCTTAAGTGATGGATGTGCTTACAAATGTCTCTATGAAAGGTCTCCTTTCAGGGGCTTAATTCCTGGCTGACTCATACCACCTCTGCTGGGGGAGAAGAGGTGGGCTTCAACTGGATCGGTCACTGCAGCCAGAAGGCAAAGCAGGACTGTACCTGGGCTCCACTTGAGATCATGGGGATGGCCAGTAATGTTGCTTGATGGTGTTGGGTCCTGTGGGCAGCAACCCCCGGGTTACAATTAATCTAGTGACCTTGCTGGCAGAGTTCTTTACAGTTCCAGGGCAGTGAATCCCTGGAAAAGAGTTGAGGCCTTGCGGGAGGCTCACCCACCATGAAGGGTAAAGATTGGCCCTTCTGGACCTATAGCAGTTCTGATGATTGCCTCTGATATAGTGGAACATGTTGCAGTCTTTCCTCAAGAAGTATTCCCTATGTGGTGGACAGTTTTCTATGGAGAGCAATATGCAGCGCTGGTGGAGTGGCACATGCATGCAGTGACATCGTAGTGCGTGTCCCAGACACATAAACACATGGCAATCGCAGACTTCTGATACACCAAGACCGAGGGAGGCTCCAGTGATTTCAGCAGAACACTCCGACAGTCCTGAACAGCTGCAGTAGCCTCTAGTTTCCAAGCCTGTTTAGATGCTTGTCTACAACTTTCCTGCAAGAGGCAAATTGAAAAGCTATCCTTTCAGGGTGAAAGCTTGTTTGGACCATCCTTGGATACCTTCATCCAGAAGGTTACTGTGGAGAAAAGTAAGAAAAAAAGGAATTGTCCCCCATGAGGGGTTTTCTAGGCAGCAAAACAAGGATTGAAGAAAATACTAGGGAAAAAATATGAATAATAGAAATTGTTTTTATTGTAACAAAGTATCAAAAAGATAAATAAATGTTAGACATAAGAGATCAGAGCATGAGCTGTAATCAATTATAAAAATAATGACATTGCCAACATAATACACAGTAGTTTACAATGCTCCAGTATAAGAATAAGATGGCGCATGATCCCTATATATGAATTTTGACGCGTTTTGACCTCACCTGGTCTTCTTCAGAGGATTTTGAGCTGCAGAAATGTTAACCTATGTTGAAATTCATAGTTGCAATCAGAAGATACAAAAAGAGAACAGTAATATACATTATAATATGTAGTTACCGATCACATTATATTGAGCGATATTTTATTAGAACCTCTAAAAGAAAGCCCCATAGCTTGAACCGAGATTACCCGGGTGGCCTGTGCGGTCACAAGATGAAGCCAGCTACCCGTGCGTGTCTTGCGAGGAGTCACACAGCAGGCAATCCCAAATGCCCCAGGGAGGAACCAATAGGGCTGGATAAGCAATGCCTGCAGTAGTGATATTGTGCTTTCAATATTCGGTATCAGATAATATAAGACAAATATATAGGGTTAAAAGAAGGGGAATAGAAAAGGAATGCGGCTGAAGGGTATAAGTATAGTATGACTATTTAATTCAAAATGTCTATGATACGTTATCATCTCTAATGTTGGTCAGTATTGAGAACGTGAAAAAAAGGACGGGGAAAGAAGGGGGGGGGGGAAGGGGAGGGATGACCGAGGTGAGGTAAATAGGTGAGGGAAAGAGGGAAGGGAAGGGATGGGGGAGTGAGGAGAGAGTGGGTGGGGAATGAAGGGAATGGAACAAAGGGAGGGGAGGAGTGGATGGGGGATGAGAAAAAAAACAAAACCCTGAGGGGTGAGTGTGGTAGTGCCGTTATTTTATTGCCCAGTTTCCACTACACAATCACCGGAGTTCAGTTGGTTGTTTAAACTAGTTGTTAAATTGCTTTGTTTCTAGTGATTACTTGGGGTTGTTTCTGCAGTTTTGTGTCCCAAAGGGGATATAAATGGATTGCTTCCCCTGAGAGGCTCGGTTCACAATGGTGCGATGCGGGAACCCTGTGAAACCACTGTGGGTTCCGGCATCACACTTGGCTCGCAGGCAGTTCACACTGCCATATACGACCCGCTAAGAGTGTCAATACAAAGTTAATGACACCCCAAGATAGGTTCGCATAGCGCAGTGCAAACTGTCAATTTGGACAGGAATTGGATCGCATAGATGTGAGCACCCATGCGATCCAATGCTGGTGCAAACCAAAAAAGGGTCCTGCACCAGTTTGGTCTGAATGCGATGCAAATTCAGCCATACAGTCTGTATGGATGAGTTTGCATCGCACAGACATCGCATGTAATTTGTACAGCAGTGCGGTGCGAGTCACATGTGATGTCTGACATCGCACCAATGTGAACCCAGCCTAACTCCGCTTTTTTGCTGAAAGAAACTAAATAATTCCCATCTGGGTGATCAGTGTACATTGTGGGATTTTATCAAACCTTATTGCAGATTCTTACCAATTTCTGCTCTGAAGAAAAAGCTTTTTGTTCCACTTTGTCTTTAGATATTGATTCTAAATGGGAGTGACTAATCAGTTTTATTCAGCTGGTGCACTTTCATGGTTCTTATGGGAACAGTTGTAGTGTCTGGATCCCTTTAGAAGTGATTAACCCTTAGGGAGTATCTCAATGGAGGAAATTACATTTCTGATGCAAAGGATGCCTAAAACTCAAGTGCAGAGTTCTGTACACAAGCAGGAAATTTTATTTCTTGGGTCGTGCTGTATTTTAACTGTACAGAATACCTTCAAGTTACCTGCCCATTCCTGCAGTTTTACGCCGGCGTAACGCTAATATGCGGCCTTAAGCTTCAAGGGGTTCTACCAGGGTGATGCCTGCAGCGGCTTTTTAGAGCGGACGGTATTGTAAAAACAACCAATGCTGTTAATCAGCCTCTCAGCTGTTATTACAAGCAGCGGGAGGGGATGTCCTACTTTGATCGGGTCTCAGATCTACAGTAGTAACCCATAAGCCATGTCATGATATCGCATCTGGTTAACCGAAAACTTAAAAGGCGCCAGATTTAAAAAAAGGACAGTATTCAAAACAGTCAAACTTGGTGTTTTGAATGCTTTTAAATGCAAAGGAGGGATTTGGGGTCTTATAGACCCCAGATCCCTCCATAAAGAGTACCTGTCACTGCCTATTACTGTTTTATTACTGGATGTTTACATTCCTTGTGACAGCAATAAAAGTGATTAAGAATGAAACATTTAAAAGGACAATGTAAAAATAAAATGTAATAATGAAAAAAAATTTAAAGCGCCAATCCCTCCGAGCTCGTGCGCAAAAGCATACACAAGTCGCGCCCACAAATGTAAACAGTGTTCAAACCACAAATGTAAGGTATTGCCCTGATCATTAAAGCGAGAGCAATAATTCTAGCGCAGACCTCCTAACCCACTAAACGGGTAACCTGCAGAAATTTTTAAAGCGTCGCCTATGGGGATTTATGTACCTTAGTTTGTCGCCAATCCACGAGTATGCACAACTTTAACCTCTTGTCGTCCGCGCTATAGCCGAATGACGGCCACAGCGCGGACCTGAATTTCCAGGAGGCCGTCATATGACATCCTGCCCTTTGCACACGCCCCCTGCAGGGCGCGCGCTGTGATCACCGAGTCACTGAGACACGGGTGATCACAGATCCGAGTAAGAGTTCGCTCCCGGCCCCTTACCACGTGATCAGCTGTCAGCCAATAACAGCTGATCACATGATGTAAACAAAAGCTCCGGTAATGTAATAAGAATATTCCTGCGCTACCCAATTGGAAAAAGAAAAGAAAACAAGAACTCAGAAAAATAGTAAAAACGCACGTATGCGACTGGACAGCTGCATGCACCGAAGCAAGGGTCAGACATAAGCCCAAAATCAAACTGAGGTATAGGGGGGGAGGTGCTGCGCTAACCAGAAGAAAGCTGTAAATCTCTGTCTGTGGTCAATTAATAAAATGACATAAAATCGCATAATAAATCGCATAAATAAGTGTTGACACTAAAAAACATTCAAGTCTTAATAATCAGCATCATGTGTATGTGAAAAAAAGTGCATAAAAAATCCTTTTCAATTGGTATATACTAAATGACAAAAAAAATCGCATGTTAAATTGCATAAATAAGTGTTGACACTAAAAACATATAAATCTAGATAATCATGTGTTGGTGCACAAAGGGACATAAACACTACTTCATGTGAATAATTCTAAATAAAAATACATAGAATAAATCAGAAATAACCATCAAAAACATATCCTTATAAATGGTGCAAAACGTACAAAGTGCCAGTGCTTAAAGGTGATCTAGATATCGCAAATAAAACACATCAATCCAACGCAATATGGATAATAAATAATATAAATAAATGTCCCAATAATAGTGATATAAAATATATTGTGCTGGCCTGCGAAATAAATGACCAATGACATGCCAATAAGTGCAGCAAACTTAAAGTGCCACTGTAAAAGTCATTGAAGGTGCAAAAGCAAGTTCTGGTGTATTCAATAAAACAACAGTGGGGTGTCTGGGATGCAATTCACTCAGTGTCCTCTTCGTGCATAAAACACTAATGTAAGCAGTGGCCCCTTACCTAGCGGTGCTAGGTCAACCGCATGAATTGTAGCCAAAACGCCAGGTCCTGAGCCTCAATCGCGTCCCTATATCCACGCTTGCTGGTGTTGGGTTATCCTAACGGCAGCTGATTACAAGTTGCTATGGTCCTATCAGGGGTCCTGGACCAGCGCAGATCCTAGCTCAGCCTCCACATCTAAGGTATGTATGTACAGGAATATGCAGGACAAAGGTACTTGATAGTGAAGTATGTATTAACCAGGTAATGCTTTATTAAAAATCTTTAAGTAGATGTACTCACATAAAAACAATGCAGAGCAAACCTCTCTCCTACAAGCAGCGAACTCGTTCTGTGTCTAGCAATGTGAAACAGCCTATTCCGTCCCTATTCTGTCCCTACGCGTGACATCACCGATCACGTGACTTCTTCAGGGTTACGTGTATATAAGACATGTAAATAAGAATATACATGTGAGCCCCGATGCATCTACGCGTTTCGTTCTGACAAACTTCTTCAGGACACATTCAGGTTGCAATTAATATAGAGAAAAGGAGAAAAGTCTCACTATCTGCTACCATATAGGTCCAAACCATGGGTTCCCAGCAAAGGAAAAAAAACAAAGATAGCCAATGGGCCACAGGGGTAAGTGTCCACGTCACAAAGCTCCATTCACCATCACAGGGCTAAATAAAGCCCATATAGAGTGTCCGCTTAACAATCCATGTGGAAGTGTATGAATACACTTATGGAGCTTCGGATAAGGTTTGGGATAAATCCCCTGGAGGGTACAGAGACGTTCATAGGGACTAATAAGGTTTGGGATAAATCCCCTGGAGGGTACAGAGACGTTCATAGGGACTATGAACGTCTCTGTACCCTCCAGGGGATTTATCCCAAACCTTATTGGAAGCTCCACCAGTGTATTCATACACTTCCACATGGATTGTTAAGTGGACACTCTATATGGGCTTTATTTAGCCCTGTGATGGTGAATGGAGCTTTGTGACGTGGACACTTACCACTGTGGCCCATTGGCTATCTTTGGTTTTTTCCTTTGCTGGGAACCCATGGTTTGGAGCTATATGGTAATAGATAGTGAGACTTTTCTCTATATTACTTGCAACCTGAATGTGTCCTCAAGAAGTTTGTCAGAACAAAACGCTTAGACGCATCGGGGCTCACATCATGTATATTCTTATATAGAGGATTTTTATATATTTTTTGACAATGTTTTTGTCACTTATGCATTTGTATGTAATAAAGTTTATTATATTGTTACTTTAAATACAATCCCTTTTGGTTTGCTGTGTCTTTAAAGTCCGAATAGGGGCTCCTTGGTGAACCCCATTTTTTTCTTTTGACATTATTAGTGAAAATAAAAAAGTCCCATGTTTTTTAGTTTTCCCCAGAAAAGTAATAGAGAGGAAATCTTTAAATGAGCACACTGGTTCTGGTAACCTGGGGGTCCCCAAGGAATTCCCTTAATTTACAGGGATTTCCTCTAACTTCCTGTTTGGCTATCAGACAGGAAGTGGAGGGAAATCTCCATAATGGGACACAGATGGTGGGGAAAAAAAGTCTGACTGAAGTTCTCCTTCCCTTAAAGTGGTTGTACACCCTGTACAACCACTTTCACCTACAGGTAAGCCTATATTAAGGCTTACCTGTAGGTGCTTAAAATATCTCTTAAACCTCTACGGTTTAGGAGATATTTACGAAAGACCCGAGCGCCAATGACTATGGCGCATGCCCACTTTAGAAAGGGCACATCGTGCCGTTTCTAATAGGGGTCATGCCATGACTGGCGGCTCTCATGCGCATGCGACGTCACGCGACTCCGGCCAGTCACAGAGCCGGAGTTCGCAGCCCCGGAAGGAAGAGGACTAAAGATGGACGCTCCCTGCTAGTGGGGACAACGGTGAGATTGCGGGCTTTAGTTTCAGGTAAGTGACACATAATGGGCTACTATGCGATGCATTATGCTTTACCTTTGCAGGGAAATAAAGAGGAAGTAAAACCCACCAGGGGTTTTCCAAAAATGGGAAAAAAATAAGTGTTGCCTATAGTTTAACCCCTCCACGCCTCAGTGTAAAACAAATCTTAATGCCAAAGCACAATTTTGCAACTTTTTTCTCAGGAGAAATTGGGCTTTCATTTGCTGGTAAATGGTAATCTGATTTTTTTTATTTAATTTTTTTTATTATTATTATTAAAGGTAACCTGGCCTAAAATAGCAAAAAAATATATTTTTTTTTAATTTAGCTGTATATTTTTTTGCTACTAACATAACCTTCCACCAAACAACAACACAGAATAAATTATTCTGCTCCTGACGATCAAAGCAAAATCACATATGTGTATGTTGTTTGTACCCGTAGTACAGCCCTGAACTATGGTGCACATTTTCCTTTTTCTAAAACACACTGACGCTAATTAAAAAAAAAAAACCTGTTCAAAAAAAATACTAACCCCGATTTTTGGCCTTGACCTAAAAACACTAACCCTGGCACTGACCTAGATCAAACCTTGATTTAGTTATTTTTTATTTTTTTTTATATATATATATATATATATATATATATTTTTTTTTTTATGCATGCTTTTTTTTTTCTCTCTGCAAGTAAAGCGAGATAAATCACGTTTCTCTTCATTCACAGAGAGAAAACATGGGGTAGCCAATCAGAGGCTATAAACAAAATATAGGTGTCTTGCGAGCCACAGATGGACTAATGCCTCTAAGGAGTAAACTATTTAAGCTGCAAGCACTGAACCACGTTTCATTGCGTGTAGATAGATAAAAAATATATAATAAATGTGCCCGCGCTAGTATAGTGTCACATATAAAATATATAAAAAATATTTTCACATATAAAACACATGTAATGTGATAAATAAAACCATACAGGTAAAATATAATGCAAATAACTATAAATGATAAACCACCAAGTGCATATAAAGGTGCAATCGTGGTAGTAACTAATAAAAGTGCAACGTGCTAAAAATATAAATATCAAAACACTTTCCAGTGACAAATGAGTGTATATCCCAATTAATAAATACAAATCACAAAAAACGTGAATAAATAGTGTCCATGAAATGAATAAACATCATGCTTCTTCTGATGGGTGTATAAATCACAACACGTGAAAACTGTGCTCTCCCGTGACACCCCACATTTGCTTGCGCTCACCTTCAGTCCTGTGACACAGTAATTAAACGGTGTCAAAATAAGCATTGGGGCCACTCCTAGGCTCACTCAGGATACAATGATGCAAAGACACTCCTCTCAGGTAAAACCAAGATCCAAAATCATAGAAAAAACAAACAGAGGGACTCCATAGTGCAATATAGCCAGGACATTTATTAAAGAATAAGCCCTCCAAGAGGGTACTCACATTGGATGGGTGCTAGAGTGCACCAGACTGTACAGGTAAAATAATAAGCAGCTGATCGTATGGCGTGCGGTATGGCATGTGCAATCCTCCTCCTCTGCTGACAGCTCCGTCCTACCCCTCCCCGACGCGTATTCGGCACAGGGGTTTTGTGCCTTCCTCTGGGGGATCCTCTGGGGGAATCCCCCAGAGGAAGGCACGAAACCCCTGTGCACCACCAAAGTGCAGTATTAAAATGTCATTTATTGCACAAAATAAAAAACTGGAAAAGAAATGATGTTCATGCGTCTCATGGTCAAGAAGGCTGGAAGAGGTTGTGGAGAGGCTAGATGTCAGATGCATACAATGAAGTCCATGCTAACCAGCGTGGACTGCCGAAGTGATGTCACCAGAAGAGGTCCTAGTGCAGGCTACCCGCTCTGAGCTCACAGCTCCTTGTGCTGTGAACTCAGAGCGCATAGCTTGCACTAGGAAAGTCTCGATCTGGTCTCCCGCCTCTTCCGGTGACGTCACTTCCGCGGTCCACGCTGGTTAGCGCGGACTTCCTTGTATGCATCTGACATCCAGCCTCTCCAGAAACTCTTCCAGCCTTCTTGGACCCCCTGCAGGACAGTGGTGATTGTGAGACTGACACTTTGATAAGTATGAACATCATTTCTTTCCTCTAAGTGTTTATTTTGTGCAATAAATTACGACCTCTTACTACTGCACTTAAGTGGCGCGCCCCCCCCCCCCCTCTCCACATTTGTGTGATGAGAGGGGGTTAAGCAAATCAGATAGAGCCCGGCTCATTTCCTGGCTGATGGACATCCACCATCATCTAGCCCCCCCCCCAGTCTTCACTGTACCCCTCTCATTTATTGGATTTCAATTAAAGTGACTCAGTAGACAATATCTGGAGCAGTGTGCTGTTTTCAAGAAGCTATGTACAGCTCTTCCCACTAGGCATGTTCTGCGTAGCGAAGAACTGAGACATCACATCACTGGGTCTAATAAAAGGTATGTAATGAAAACTGAAAGACTTTAAATAAAAATGAGCATGTTGATGAGGGGGGGAAAGGAAACTAGTAGAGGTGAAATATAAGCGGATTAGACCAGCTTTAATGTGTTTGCAGACTACTGTCTGGTTATGTTATGTGGTCTCTTTAGATGCAAATAGCTAAGTGGGATTATTGCAACATTCCACCTATTGACGTGCACAGTCGGTTAGCTTTAGGAGTGTTTATACTTATCAGTGTAATTAATCGTGTGATTTAACCTTCTACCATTCCTCTGTCATGCTACAGTGAGTGACATTAAAGGTTTTTGGTGTACAAGAAATCCTGGCGGAAATCGAAGATTATCAGAGGTACTCGAGGAAACCACTTGGAGCTCATGTAATTAATTACTGTCGTAGATAAACAAATAATACATAGAACATAAAATGGGCTGAAAATCAATGATAATGAAGATAAAACAAACAATGTTCACTGTAAAAGGTCTAACTACCAGCTGAAGTGCAAAGAAGGAACCTGGAAGTGGCCTCTCATACTTTCAGGTTGTTTTTTCCACGACATCCAAGGAGTCCCATATCGCAGGTCTCTATAGGTGTAATTCTGGCTAAAATGAAGATACTTGATACAGTCTTTAAGTTGCATTAAAGTATGACTAAAGGCAAAATTTTTTTTTTTTTTGGATAGCGTGGAGAGGGATTAAAACCCCTGTCAGTTGTTATTGCTGTGTGTGCTCCCATTAAGGAGATTCACCCTCTCTTTTTGTCCTGTTTACCACTATCCTTAAAAGTGAAAGAAAATCCCACATTTTGAGGTGTCCCAGAAAAGTAATAGAGGGAAAATCTTCCAATGGGGACACTAATTCTGGTGACCTGGGGGTCATTCCTCTTGCCGCTAACTTCTTTCTCACTATCTGGGCAAAACATTAGATTAGGGACCCTGAGGAAGTCACGTGACCAGTGACTCAATGCGTCGGGTGGAGCCTTGTGACGTAATTTCCGGTGGCATTTTACAGAAGTGCGGTGAGGAGGCGAGTGTGTCACTATTCCCATTGTTTCTTACTGCGATTTTTATTCTTACTTGATGTAAGCAGCTTCTTTTACTTAATAAATTTACTTTTTATTTGGCAATATTGCACTATGGCTGTTCTTTGTTTCCTTTGAGCGACATTTATATAAGAAGTGCCATTTCTTGGAGCGAACCGTTTCCTCTACATATGGAGTTTCCCAACATGTGTTGATACCAAGATCTGGACGTAGTTCTTCGTCTTCGCTTGGGACTTGGATGTCTTTACAGATCCATCAGTAGAATTTCTTATCTATCTGATGAGCCTTGTTTGACCTTTGGGTCATCTTTGGAGGTGAGTGGCCAATTTCTAAATATAACAGTAGATGTTTGGATTGATGTGCTATCTGTTTTTACTTCTATCAAGTTACCCCTATGAGATTTTTATCTTTATATGAACTTGCTCCTACCATTGGGCTTTAGTTGGACTTTTATTCACATTTACCGTATTTATCGGTGTATAACACGCACCTTTTCCCCCTTAAAATCAGGGGAAAATTGTGGGTGCGTGTTATACGCCGATTGTGAGCTTCTTGGCGGCTTTCGGCCGTTCTCGGGGGCTTTCGCAGTCCCGCGTGAGCCGTCGAAAGCCGCCGAGAGCGGCCGAGCGCCGCCAAGATATACAGGACATCCGGCTCTGTATCTCGGCGGCACCATTTTTAAATGGCAAGGTACTGACAGTGTACAGACTGTCTGCAAATGACACAGGGGCAAGGCTGCAATTGACACTGAGAAGGCTGCAATGATGGACAAGACTGCAGATGGACACTGATAAGGCTGCAAATGACACTGACAAGGCTGCAGATGGACACTGACAAGGCTGCATCGATGGGCATTTAAATGTAAGTTTTTTTTTTTCCTTAAACTTCCCTCCTAAAAGTTTTTTTTCCTTAAAATTCCCTATTAAAATTGGTGTGCGTGTTATACGCCGGCGCGTGTTATACGCCGATAAATACGGTATTTATTTGTATGTTTTGGATACTTATCATGTTCATTCTTTAAGTATATTAATTCATGTCACGTTACTGAATAAGCGCACCACTCTTATTTCTTCTTTTTACATTTGATTAAAGTGGTTGTAAACCCTTGTTTACAACTTTGTTACAGGTAAGCCTATATTAAGGCTTACCTGTAGCTAACAAGGATATCTCCTAAACCTGCACGGTTTAGGAAATATCCCTGTATTTGCATGTGCCGACGTCATGCAGCACATGCGCACTTAAGACAACTGAAGCAATGGTGCTATATGCCGTTGCTTCAGTTGTACTGTGCCGTTCCCGCGCGCATGCGCGGAGTGACGTCATCGCGGCTCCGGCTAATCACATCGCCAGAGCCGCGATACCCGGAAGTCACTCCAGGACAACATGTCGGAGGGGGAGACGTGGACCGATGTGGGGGCTTCGATCTGAGGTAAGTAATACTTAAATAGTTAGAATGCTATGCATACTAGCTAATTATGCCTTTTGTCTTGCAGGGTTTTTTGTTTTTTCGTTTTTTTGCTGAGGGTTTACTTCCTCTTTAAGCAGTGTTTTTTGAGTAAACTACCAAGTGGTTGCAGCTAATTCATGATCGCTATACATTTATTATATATATTTTTCTTTTCTGAGTTTATTTTGACTTTATTCACTGTAGGTTGATGGTTTATATTTTCTTTAAAATTATACATAGTAGCGCGCAAGTTTATTCCTTTATAACACATGAGCAGTCACATGGCTTCTGATCCTTCAGTTCTTGGTCTTCCCGAAGCAGAGAGTGGGGACATGTCAGTCTCTGCTCTGCCCCTCCAGCACTCAGCAGCGAATTGAGAGGCTGTGTCAGCTGCTGATCAGACAACTGGGTGGATCCGGACAATATGGTTGGGATTCTTCCAGAGCATTGAGCAGCTCTCTACAATCAGCCAACAATGGACTTTAGCCCACTGTCAGGTGATTCTGGGTCACAGCAGAGCACAAGTAAGCACATTCCGAATACTGTGACCCAGAAGAGAAGTATGGCCAAAAAGCTTTGACTATACTTCTATTTTAAGTAAGAGAGAAATAAAGTTCAACTCCAGCTAACACTTTTGAAGCAGATACAGCAACAGTTTGTTTGTCGTTTGCATTGGAAAAAAGTTTAAACCATATGAATCAAAGGTGTGACCATTTTAAGTACCTCTGTCATTGGTAAATGGTTTGCCTCAGCCCCTGTAACTGACACTTTTGTTGGAAAGCTTGGTGTTCTGCCTCCAACTCTTGTAATAGTGACTTATCCCTTGCTGAGACCTTTATGCCTGGCCTGTATAAGCAGATATAATCACCACGGACAGTCTTATCAGATTGCTTGAACTCACCAGAGACCGTTTCTTCCATAAGCGTGGGTCTTTATTGCAAGCATTAGGCATAGCAAACAACAAGCTGTGGTAGATGAATGGAAGACGGTACAGTGGCTTGCGAAAGTATTCGGCCCCCTTGAACTTTTCAACCTTTTGCCACATTTCAGGCTTCAAACCTAAAGATATAACATTTTTATTTTTTGTGAAGAATCACCAACAAGTGGGACACAATTGTGAAGTGGAACGAAATCTATTGGATATTTTAAACTTTTTTAGCAATTAAAAAACTGAAAAGTGGTGCGTGCAAAATTATTCGGCCCCTTTACTTTCAGTGCAGCAAACTCACTCCAGAAGTTCAGCGAGGATCTCTGAATGATCCAATGTTGTCCTAAATGACTGATGGTGATAAATAGAATCCACCTGTGTGTAATCAAGTCTCTGTATAAATGCACCTGCTCTGTGATAGTCTCAGGGTTCTGTTGAAAGCGCAGAGAGCATCATGAAGACCAAGGAACACACCAGGCAGGTCCGTAATACTGTTGTGGAGAAGTTTAAAGCCGGATTTGGATACAAAAAGATTTCCCAAGCTTTAAACATCCCAAGGAGCACTGTACAAGCGATCATTTTGAAATGGAAGGAGTGTCAGACCACTGCAAATCTACCAAGACCTGGCTGTCCCTCTAAACTTTCAGCTCAGACAAGGAGAAGACTGATCAGAGATGCAGCCAAGAGGCCCATGATCACTCTGGATGAACTGCAGAGAGGTGGGAGAGTCTGTCCATAGGACAATAATCAGTCGTACACTGCACAAATATGGCCTTTATGGAAGAGTGGCAAGAAGAAAGCAATTTCTCAAAGATATCCATAAAAAGTCTCGTCTAACGTTTGCCACAAGCCACCTGGGAGACACACCAAACATGTGGAAGAAGGTGCTCTAGTCCGATGAAACCAAAATCGAACTTTTTGGCCACAATGCAAAACGATATGTTTGGCGTAAAAGCAACACAGCTCATCACACTCAACACACCATCCCCACTGTCAAACATGGTGGTGGCAGCATCATGGTTTGGGCCTGCTTTTCTTCAGCAGGGACAGGGAAGATGGTTAAAATTGAGGGGAAGATGGATGCAGCCAAATGCAGGACCATTCTGGATGAAAACCTGTTGGAGTCTGCAAAAGACCTGAAACTGGGACGGAGATTTATCTTCCAACAAGACAATGATCCCAAACATACAGCAAAATCTACAAAGGAATGGTTCACAAATAAAGGTATCCAGGTGTTAGAATGGCCAAGTCAAAGTCCAGACCTGAATCCAATCGAGAATCTGTGGAAAGAGCTGAAAACTGCTGTTCATAAACGCTCTCCATCCAACCTCACTGAGCTCGAGCTGTTTTGCAAGGAAGAATGGGCAAGAATTTCAGTCTCTCAATGTGCAAAACTGATAGAGACATACCCCAAGCGACTTGCAGCTGTAATCGCAGCAAAAGGTGGCTCTACAAAGTATTAATGCAAGGGGGCCGAATAATTTTGCACGCCCCACTTTTCATTTTTTTATTAGTTAAAAAAGTTTCAAAAATCCAAAAGATTTCGTTCCACTTCACAATTGTGTCCCACTTGTTGGTGATTCTTCACAAAAAATAAAAATTTTATATCTTTATGTTTGAAGCCTGAAATGTGGCAAAAGGTTGAAAAGTTCAAGGGGGCCGAATACTTTCGCAAGCCACTGTATCTGCAGGTTAAAACATGGTAATGTGTTCCAGGATGCGAGCATATGGCATGAGGCCTATACAAAAGTGGCCGTCTCCCTTTCTCCTCACAAGACATAGAAGCCGGAACAGGAAATCCATCACAAGATGGGTGGGGACCAGTGGCGGCTGGTGCTCAAAATTTTCGGAGGGGACGCAAACAAACTGAAAAAAAACCATCAATTGCAGCCTCACTGTGCCATAAAATGCAGCCGCTGTGCCCCATAAAATGCAGCCGCTGTGCCCATCATATGCAGCCTCTGTGACCCATCATATGCAGCCTCTGTGCCAGTGGCGTAACTAGAACCTTCATGGCCCCGGTGCAAGAAACCATGGAGGGCTCCTGACAGGGCCCTTCCCACTGATCCCGGGGGCGGCAGGACCTAGATAGGAGGGGGAACAAATCCCCTCCATTTTCCTCCTGCAGCCACTTAATGCCTATCAGAGGGAGAGGAGGAGAAGCAGACTTTTGGTGGCTGCAGGAGAAAAATTGAGGGGATTTGTTCCTCTAAATGCCCCCCCCCATCCAGGTGTTCAGGGGCAACATGTGCGCTATTGCATTTGTGACCCCTGTAGTTACACCCCTGGGATGAGTGGTGGTGGGGGAGGGATAGGATCAGTGGCATCGGTGGTGGGGGATGGGATGAGTGGCAGTGGTGAGGGAGAGATGGGATGAGTGGCAGCGGTGGGGGGGTGAGATGAGTGGCAGCAGTGGTGGTTGGGTGGGGATGGGATCAGTGACAAGGGTTGTGGTTGGGGGGGTGGTTTCAGTGATAAGGGGGGTTGAATGGGATGAGTGGCAGAGGTGGTGGGGGGAATGGGATCAGTGGCAAGGGTGATGGTTGGAGGGGGATGGGATGAGTGGCAGTGGTGGTGGGAGGATTAAAAAAGTGGCAGCGGTGGTGGGAGGATGGGATCCGTGGCGAGGGTGGTGGTTGGGGGATGGGATGAGTGGTGGGGAGGGGAATATGGTATCAGTGGCAAGGATAGTGGTTGCGGGATGGGATCAGTGGCAGTAGTGGATCAGTGGCAGCAGTGGTTGTGGGGGGTGGCAGTAGTGGTGGTGTGGGGGGGTTAGTGGCAGTAGTGGTGGTGTGGGGGGGTATCAGTGGTAGTAGTGGTGGTGTGGGGTTTATCAGTGGCGCAGTAGTGGTGGTGTGAGGGGGGTATCAGTGGCAGTAGTGGTGTGGGGGGGTGGCAGTAGTGGTGGTGTGGGGGGGTTATCAGTGGCAGTAGTGGTGGTGTGGGGTTTATCAGTGGCGCAGTAGTGGTGGTGTGAGGGGGGTATCAGTGGCAGTAGTGGTGTGGGGGGGTGGCAGTAGTGGTGGTGTGGGGGGGTTATCAGTGGCAGTAATGGTGGTGTGGGGGGGTATCAGTGGTAGTAGTGGTGGTGTGGGGTTTATCAGTGGCGCAGTAGTGGTGGTGTGAGGGGGGTATCAGTGGCAGTAGTGGTGTGGGGGGGTGGCAGTAGTGGTGGTGTGGGGGGGTTATCAGTGGCAGTAGTGGTGGTGTGGGGTTTATCAGTGGTGCAGTAGTGGGGGTGCATCAGTATGTATCATATGTAGCCTGTGTGACCCCCCCTCCACCTGACTGGCACACACTTGCCCCATCCTGGTGGCAGTTGACGGCGGCGAGCTGTGGGACATGCAGCAGGTGACGGCAGTGTCCTTGTGGCTCTCTGTCTTCCCGGTCTTTCCGGGTATCGCGGGCTTCGGCGCTGTGATTGGCCGGAGCTAAGATGACGTCACTCCCGCACGGTAGCTGCCGGTAGCAGCACAATAGCTGAAGCAATAGCACGAACGTGCTATTGCTTCAGTGTGAATGTGCCGATGACGTTGGCATATGTTGATACAGGGGATTATAGGCTTATTATAGGCTTACCTGTAGCAAAAAGTGGTCTTTAAGAGTTTACAACCACTTTAACATAACTATGAATAGCATTACATTTTACATAACAAGTGTAACAGCACACTTGGTCTGCATGTAACTGTAGAAAAAATATAAGGGAACATGACATATACAATATTCTATCATTACAGGTATTAACTTGTAGTTGAATAAAAAGAAAAAAACTGTGCTGAAAACGCGTCTGGGAGGTACGTGCTGACGTCACCACGTCGCCCCATTGAGGACGGGAGTTTGTTTGTTTGCCGGCCGGCATCGCTGTTATCATCTTTTATATTGTAAGTGTATTTCTTTTTGAATAAAATCAGTTAAAAAGGTATTACACTATCTTGCCATATCTTTACAATATGGGTACCGTGGAGCTTTGGATATGACTGGCGTGATTGGTTTACATCATTTGTTGCAAGGAGGCTGTTTCTCAAGCTGTGTCAGTTTTGTTTATTCAAAGGTTTCCATCTGGTAAGCAGGAAATTTGTGTGTTCTTTGCTGCACATTTGATACCCCTTCACCTATTAACCATTCAGTGGTTGATGTTTATTTACACATCTTTAAAAATATCTGGTAAGCAGAAACTCTGTAAGGTGTTGGTGTATATTTACTATTGGGTTTATTCCCATTATTTGCACAATCGTATGTCACTTGCACAGAGGCCCTGTGTGTGTCTATGGGCACTGGGTGTTTATGATTTTATATGATTCATCACTGTGTGAGGGTTCTCCTTTTTTTCTTAATTCTTTTTATTTGTTGACAATATTATGCTATGTTTTTTATTTTTTTGGGGGATAAATTCGCATGAATCCATGTTTATTTTCACGAGCGGAAGTTTTGCTCAAATCCACCGGGATTGGTTCCATAAAGGCCCAAGCTGGGTTTAAGCCACTTGCCTTATTTGGCTTGCCATCTGGTAAGCATTCTACTTATTATTTGCTGTTTAATTTGATTCACCTGAGCATCTATGAACATCAACTGAATATTGAAGATTTGAATTCACTTCTTTTTTGGACTTTTATGCACTCCAAGGACTTCATAACTTTATATCACAGTGTATACTATATGCATTAGTTTAAGCGCGGTTTTCTTTTTTTTTTTTTATATTAACTCGTAGTTACTAGAAGACAATACATATATATATTTTTTATTCAATAATGGGCCTTCAAATATGTAAAGGTAACTTTAGCTCTAAATCCATATTGCGGACCTTGTGTAAAGTTCCATGTCCAACTTAATGGATTCCACCTGGCTTGGATGGAATCTAAATTTTAGGCATTAAATCCTTGATTTGGAACTTCCCACTTTATTTTTTTTTTTTTTTTTTTTTTTTTTTTTTTTGCCACTTCAGTCGACCTTTTGAGGGGATTGAATCAATTTTGAGGATCATATTCTGAACCATCTCCCTCTCAGTGTCTCATCATTGTAGCCTTTGCCAAAATTTAATCAAAAAACTTACAAAATGTGCATCTCTTAGGGGTTAGGCTAACTCAATAACCCCGCTTGATTTCTAAACTTCATTATTTTTAATCCCCCCTAACCCCTCCCCCCTCCCTTCTCTCCAAGGTCAGCTCTATTTTACTCCTACTGGCATTAATCTAGGGCCTTCAATTCTTTCACATATCTCCAAGTTTTTTTAAATTGTTTCCACTGTTCCCAGACCGCCAGAGTCCCGTTATCTTTCTCTTCTAATTTATTTACAAGCTCCTCATTGTTATATGTTTCTTCTATCGCATCAAACCACTCCCATGTCTCAGGGCTCTCCTTCCTCTGCCATCCCCTAGGTATTAGTCTCTTAGCAGCGTTTAAGAGGAAGGGGATCAATGTCTGCTTGTATTTTTTTGTATCTCCTTCCCATCCATGAAATAACACCACCCATGGGTCCTCTGCCACTTCTATGTTAGTGATAATCTTTATTAATGCAAGAGTCCTCTTCCAAAAAATTTTTATTTTGGGGCAACTCCACCAGATGTGACCCATTGTTCCCAGCCCATGACAGCCCCTCCAGCAGAGTGCTGTTGAACCGGCCTGGTATTTACTTAGTATTTCGGGGGTTAAATAACTTCTACTTATACATTTATAATTCATTTCTGCGGACTGTGTATCAAGTGTTAAGTTGAAAGTCCTATTTAATATTTTGCTTATTATATTTTTATCTTTTTTTGTGCCCAAGTCCCTCTCCCATTTCTCTATGTATGGCGGTATCTCCACCTTTTCAGCCCCCATCAGAATTTTATATAATTTGGAAATGGTGTTTCTCGAATTTTCTGAATCACATAACTTTTCCATTTCTGTCAAATCCTCCCCAGATCTAATGGGTTGGGGTAGTTTGCTTACGAAGTGTTTCAGTTGTAGATACCGCCATTCATCTATCCCCCGTGATTCCCTATCTTGTGTAAGCTGTTGGAGTGTAATTATTTTTCCATTTTTGATTATATCTCTCACCTGTGAAATCCCCCAAAATGATTCTTTCCCTCCTACTTTTTGAGTGCCTGGTGCAAAATATTCATTGTCTTTAAGTGACAATAGTGGGGAATTGTATTTCCCGATCACTTTTTTATACACCCCGTCCCATACTTTAAATACTATCTGTGTGATTACGTGGGTATTTTTAACTAAAGTTCTGCTATGTGGAGGGTTCCAGATTATATTTCCTAAGTGCACATTACTAATTGTGTTCTCTATTTTCACCCACCCTTTTTCATTACTTTTTTTAACCCAATCTGTTAATCTTGATAAAATTATGGCCTTGTAGTAATTTCGTATGTCTGGTACCGCCAGTCCCCCGTTATCTTTACTTTGTTTTAATATCTGGAAGGGGACTCTTGCTCTTTTATTTTTCCAAACAAAATTCATCATTATTTTGTTCAATTTCCTTAGGTAAAACTGGGGCAGAGGGACCGGGATCATCTGAAAGTGGTAGGTTATCTTAGGGATGAGTGTCATTTTCAAGACATTTATTCGCCCTATCCATGAGAGCGGTTTGCTGGCGAGTCTCTTGCATTCCGTTCTAATACTGTCCAATAGAGGGATGTAATTTATGTGGTAAATCTTATCTATAGAGTTTGTTAATTGAATTCCCAGGTACTTAAGCTGCTTAGTCCACCCAAAACCAGATACCCTCTTCACCTTATCTGCTTCTGCCTTTTTCAAGTTGATGTTTAATATTTCCGATTTACCCAAATTTATTTGAAAGTTGGATAAATCTCCATATTTCCTCAATGCTACATTCAATTTCTTTAGAGAGGCTACTGGATCAGTTATATATAATAGCACGTCATCTGCAAATGCTGCAATTTTGTGTTCATCCTCCCCTACCTTGATACCTTTTATCTCAGGGTCTCTACGTATCGTTGCAAGGAGTGGTTCCAGGGATAGGATAAAGAGCAACGGCGACAGAGGGCAACCCTGCCTCGTGCCGTTCCGCATCTCAAAAGGCTGGGACATTAACCCGTTAACTTTTATTGAGGCCATGGGGTGATGGTATAATGTCCTTATCCGTTGAATCATTATGGGTCCTATTCCCATAGCCTCCAGAGTCTGAAACATGAACCCCCAGTCTACCCTGTCGAAGGCCTTTTCGGCATCCATCGACAGCAGTAGCCCTGGGGGTCCATCCTCCTTCAGCTTTTGTAGCAAGAGGAGCGTCTTAACTCCGTTGTCCCTCCCTTCTCTTTTGGGGACGAACCCCACTTGGTCCGGGTTGACCAAAAGGTTTATATGTTCCTTTAATCTCTCTGCCAAGACCTTCGCGTATAGTTTTGTGTCGGTGTTGAGCAGAGAGATTGGCCTATAGCTGGAGCAGAGTGTTTTCTCCTTTCCTTCCTTTGGGATAATTGTGATAGACGCCTGAAGGGCTTCTCTGCTCATCTCGTAGCTATCTCCTAGTCCATTCATGTAATTGCAAAGCCTAGGGATTAATATTTCTTTGAATTTTTTGTAATAGAACAATGTGAACCCATCCGGGCCCGGACTTCTCCCTTGGGCTCCGCCTATTAGAGCTTTCCCAATTTCCTCCTCCGTAATTGGCTCATCAAGATGGGCCCTCGCTAGATCTGATATTATAGGTAAATTGGCGTTCTTTAAATAAATATTATTAATCTCTCTCCTGTTTTTAGATTTGGGCTCGTGCGCTTTGACTGAGTACAAGTCTTGGTAATATTCCCTGAAGGTTTCAGCTATCTTTCTAGAGGAATGTTCCATACGGCCGTTTTTAGTCTGAATCTTCTCGATGAAGTTTCTGGCTTTCTTTTTTTTTACTATTTTAGCGAGTACCTTACTAGGTTTGTTTCCCCAACAATATTGGTCTTTTATCCTCCTCCCATATGTTGTTTTTGATTCAAGTTCCAGTGCCTTTTTTAACTCTATCCTTTTGATTGTCAGCTGTCTATACATCTTGCTAGATGGCGAGCCTGTTTGTTTTTTGTGTTCCTGCTCTAGCTTGTCTACCTCCCTTGTTAAGTTCTGAATGGCCTCGTGTTTTTCCTTTTTTCTCCGGGCTCCCATCTTAATCAAGACCCCTCTAATATATGATTTATGAGCCTCCCAGAGTATAGACCCTGAGACTTCTCCATTATCATTAACAGTAAAGTATTTTTCCAGTTCCTTTCTGACTAATGCATAACCTTCCTCATCCCTTATTAACTCCTCGTTAATGCACCATTGATCCCTGGGTCTTATCTCCCCCCTTATTGTCATTTCCAGAACTACAGGGGCATGGTCTGAAAAGGTTATATTACCTATCTTGACGTCTACCACCTCCTCTATTTCCCTGTGATCTATAAGCCCCACATCTATACGGGAGTACGAGCCATGCACAGGAGAGTAATATGTATAGTCACGCAAACAAGGGTGAGTCACCCTCCATATGTCCACCAACTGGTGTAAAGATAATTTTTGTTTCACCATTTTTAATTGACCATTATTCGTTTCCTGTGTGCGGGCCGTACTGTCTATTTTTGGGTCCATACAGAAGTTGAGGTCTCCCATCAAGATTAGTTGTCCTTTCCTAAATTCTATTATTTTTTCTAAAATTTGGATAAAATATTTCATAGGGTTTTGGTTTGGAGCGTAGATGTTGGCTAGGGTGTACTCCCTTTCGTTTAATCTGCCTCGGAGAATGAGGAATCTACCTTCTGGGTCTACCATTCTATCATCTAACACAAATCTTGTTGTTTTTGCGAATCCTATAGCGACCCCTCGGGTTTTACTCGAGATGGTGTCTCCATGGTACCAGAGCGGAAAATTGCTCGAAAAGAGCTTTAACTTAGACTGTTGTGAGATATGTGTCTCCTGGAGGAAGACTACATCAGGGCCCAATATTTTAAGCTCATTAAGAACATTTCTACGCTTTCTTTTCATATTTAGACCTCTGACGTTGTACGTGATGAATTTTAAGGTGGGCCTAACTATCATTCAATATGGGTAAATACCTCATCTTTCCTTTGACCTTGGAGAGAATCCCCCTTAAAAAAAAAATTGCGACCCCCATTCCCAGAACCCCCTCCCTCACACACCCCTCCCACCCCCCCTCCCCCCACGTGGTCCTTATTGGACCCATAGACCATTGAGGAATACCCAGATGTGAGCTCCTCTCTTGGTCACCACCTCTGAGGGTGAAGCTCTTGGTGTGCTGCTCGGCAAGCCATCACGGCTCGGTACCCAAGGAGCAATCTTGCTCCCATTTACTTCTATTGGCTTTACCAAGTTACCTCCCACCTCCCCCCCCCCCCCCCCGCCCGCCCCCACCTCCAGATAATTATATGTAACCTATTCCCAGATCCACCCACTTTTCACTGGCCCAGTCCGGTAGTGGGGGGGCCTGAATTTCTAGTTTTCCACAGAATTTTTCCAGGTCTCCTGGGAATCTCAGTTTTGCTGTTTTTCCTTCTCTGCTTCCTATCAGACAGGCCGGGAACCCCCATGTGTATTTAATGTTTTGTTCCTTTAATAGGTCTAAGAGGGGCTTCAGATGGCGTCTTCTGGTTAGAGTATCTCTGGCTAGATCAGGGTAGACTGATATCCTGGCATCTTCATATAGAAGTGGTGTTCTTCCTCGGAGTTTTGCCCATAGATTATCCTTATCTACAAAATACCTGAATTTCACAATAATGTCCCGGCTTCTCTCCGTGCGACTTGTGTCCCGTCTACCTATCCGGTGAATCCGCTCGATTTTGGGGAATTCCCCACCCCCTAGTTCCAGGATAGGACCAAAAATGTCTACCATAATCTTTTTTAAATCTTCATCCTTCCTCTCTGGGACCCCTCTGATTCTCAGATTTTGTCTGCGATTTCTGTTTTCTTGATCTTCTAATCTGTAACAGATTTTTATTTGATTTTGGTGTATAATTTTAAGTTCTTTTATTTCAGAGAGGTCCAGTTCTTGTTTATCTAATATGTCCTCAGTTTTTTCCACTCTAGCAAGAATACCCCCCAAATCCATCCTTAAAACATTTATTTCCGTTTTGATTGCTAGTTCGAGTGATTTAAACATTTCTATTATCTCGTTTTTTGAGGGGGGTTGCATATCTTGACTGCCTTCCTCCATTCGGGTATTATCTAGAATACTATCAACTGAGGAGTCCTGTCTTGGGTGTTCAGGGGTCTGTGCAACTTTTCCAGTCCCCCCCATTTTTTTTTCAGTCAGGGTTGACTTTTGGGTCTCTAAGCGGGGGTTTCCCGGGCTGCCTCCGCGATTCATATATTGCTTAATAGTACTCCCAGAGGCGGTACCGCTTGCGGAGCTATCTTTAGGGGTTTTCCGTACGCCCCCCATCCCCATCTTGGGCGTCGCTTTGTTTGTTGATTATTTTCCGTTCTTAGTTATTGAGCCTATGCAAGGGTGTTTCAGCAGGTAGTGTAAATGAGATAAAGAGACAGATAATAAATAATCGTGTATGTTATCTTAAATGTTTCTCCCCCAACGGGGATTATTCCAGGACTGATAACACTTATATTTCACGATAACTTTCACCCTTTGTAGTTACAAATATCGGGAGAGCAATGCAACACATGTGAAGACAGTTATATCAACCAGTGTATTTGTATATCAAAAGATCAGAAGGGGACATTTTCTTAAGATCCTATTTGATTTCCATACCTTCCAGCGGTCTTCATCCCTTTTACAGCGGGACTGCTGTTCCACTCTTACCTACACAGGCTTGGCTCTAGGGGTTCCTTTCCACCCTCTCTGAGCTGACAGGGGATTCGTCTGATCGATTGCCTAGGAGTGGGTAGACACAGGCTGTTTCGCTATTCCCTCTGCACCTCCGACAGCAGTGGATGCCGGGGCATCAAGACGCGGCGCTCCGGCAGCTGCCCGAATAGCAGGGCGGTGTGAAGGCAAGGGGGAGCGAGGACGGGGGCCCGGGGGAGCGCGAGCTAGGCAACCAGTGGCTATGCCTCCATTCCTCTCCTAGGGCTGCGTGCCGCTCGCGGAAGCTTCCGGCTGTTCATCCGGACCATGGATCCCGTAGCTCTGCGGGCGGCGCTCCGTGCTCTATCCCGTCTTCCCGACCTCCCATCCGCAGAGCTGCTTGTTTAATCAAGCACGCGGCCGCTAACGCTGGCCGGCCAGCACACCTCCTTCTCCTCCCCTCCCGTCAGACGTCTTACGTCATGACCCGCCGGAACTTCCCACTTTAAAAAGAATAGAATTACTCCTAAATACCTGCAAAGTCTTCACTTTTGGTCATGTGATTTATGTTAAAAGGAAGGATCAGAAGTAAGATTGACTAATCCTTAGTTTCCACAGGGATCATGTGACTATTTAAGATTACGCTTACGAAAGGAGCACCAGAGCGCCTGTAGCAGGAGCTGTTTCTCCAGAAGAGTGAGTGAGTGAGAAGAGTGTTCTCTTTAGTTATCCATCCCAGCAAGGCTGTGAATGTTTTTTTTTTTTTTTTTTTTTTTTTACAACATTCCTGCTTTACAGTGCTATTTGCAAAAAATTTCAACTCCACTTTTTGGAAGTATTTCACTGCGACACCTGTGACTGGGTTTGCATAGCCCCTGGTACACAGCACTGCTCTGTCTGACGACAGAGACTCTGCTATTATCACTGCTGCTGCCCTGCACTTCCTCTCCTACTCTCAGGCTGTCAAGCACAGGAGCGACAGTGGGAAATTGGAGGAAGAGGACACTGTTGTTACAGGGCAGTGTGCAGCCCTTTAAGCCCCACCCACCACCTAGGGAACACAGAGGCCGGGGGTGTGGACAGCTGTTCATTCTGGGAGTGACAAAAGCCTGTTGGGAAGAATAGAGATTTGTATGGAATGTAGTCCCCAGACAGACAGCGTGTGTTTCAGAATGGCGTTAGAACTACATATCCCAGGATCATGTAGACTCAGTGGAGAGGAAAAGGCAGGTCTATTCCCAGGCTCGGAGGAGATGTATTGAGGACATTGTGCGGGACAGACCGTTCAGCAGACTGGTAGCAGATTTTTTTTATGACTTCATTGGGGATGCAGAAAGGTGGAGTAGCGGACATCTACTGGTATGTGAGAAGGCCACTGTCGGGGGCACCCCAAGAGTTGATGAGAGACTGCCGGCTATACTCTACCGTACCCTATTAATGAACAGTATTGTCTGCTTGGGACACCTATACCCTATTAGGGGCCTATACCCAGGTTCAGGGGGAACTCTGAGCACTCAAATGCTGGATTTGGGCCGCAACAATCTGGCCAGTAAGGAAAGGGTATGACAAAAATCGCCAAGCTATTATCTTAGCATTACCCTTAGACAGGACCCTCCTAGGTATAGGGGGCATTTTCTGGTCCGTTTGCTTATTACCAGCTGTTTAACCTATTCGGTACTGTTTTACCTATATGTTTGAGGGGTTTAGTGCTGTTTCTGTTAACCCGGTTATTGTAGTATTGTATACATTGTTGCAATAAATATCCCCTCTTCATTACGGTGTGTCGGAGAGCGTGGTGCTGCTGGGCTCTGGGAACAGGGGACCCAAGAAAACCAGCGGCTTCTTCATGGTAAGTGCTTCATATGAAAAGTCTAAGGGCTCATGCACACCGCAGATCAAAAAAAAAGAGCTGTTTTTACAGTCATTTGAGCTTTTTTTTTTCAGCTTGAAGAAGCTTGTACTTTTTTTGGGCTATTTTGCATGTTTTTATTGAGGTTCTTTGAGCTTTCTTGAGCATAAGCGTTTTTTTTCACAAACCCTCCCCTCAGCTAATTTTTCCTATATTTTTTTTTTTTTTTTGTGTTTTCAAGCTTCTTCAAGCTTTTTCATGTTCTTTCACGCTTTTTTGTTTGTTTTTGGGGATTTAAGTGTCTTTTCTGCTCGAAATCTCCTCTCAAAAACGCAGGTTTTGTGGGGTTTTTCTGCCTGTAAGAGCATATTCCTGTAAACTACTGAAAAAAGCCATAGTGTGCATGGACACATTTGCTAACATTGAGGGGAGTTTCCAATCAGAAAAAACGGAGCAGCTTCTTTGAGATGCGGTGTGCATGAGCTCTAATAATCCATAACAATCAATAATAGACCATTCCCATTGCTGTGTTCAATAAGACTGATGAAAGATGCAATCTTTTTGCATATGACTTATCACTGGTTTTTAAGCCTCGGACACACGGTACAATTGTTGGCCAACCGAGCGTCTGATTTTTGTCAAAAGGGCGTGTGCCAGGATCTTGTCTTGCATACTAACGGTACACAATTGTCGTGCCACAAACACGAACGTAGCGACATACTACAAGGAATTTCAGCTCTTGAGCGCCACCCTTTGGGCCCCTTCTGCTAATTTCGTGTTTGGTGAGCATTGATTCCGAGCATGCGTGTTTGTACTTTTGACTTTTGTATAACGGATTTGTGTACTGACCAAACGAAAATCTGACGTCAAACCGTTGTCCGCCGGAAAGTTTACCTACCTGTCATCCAACATTTTGTTGGCGGAAAATTGGGCAACAATTGTCAAAAGGGGTGTACTAACGGTAAGATTTTAGCACAACAGTCTGTCAACAGACTATCTCCTGCCATCAATCATACCGTGTGTACGAGGCTTTAGCCTACTAAGCCTAGCAACATTTACAGGGCTTTTCTTGTTGTTTTGCTCCTAGGGCAATGGCTCAGATGGAAATCAGACCATAGCTTCCTATATATCTGCACAGTTTCTCCATAGTATCCAGAGTGTTCAGAATGATAGGGGCTCCTGGAATGTATCTGGGCCCTCAGGTCAGAATGTTTCACTGGGTTCTCCACAGAGGAATTTGTAATATTTTAAAATCTCAGAACTCCGCTTTTCCCGACCACATCCTCCCATCATCCTTTACTTCTGCTTTTATGACTGTGGCTGCAGGAAATTTTCCTTGCTTAAATGGAGTGTTAGTCTGCATTGGATTAACCCGTGAGCCTTCAAATCTGACAGGTAACTCAATGGGCCCGTTAGAAAGGTTTTTTTTACCATTGGTTGTGACAAAGCTGAAAAGAATCCAGTGAAATCTTTTTTGTGAATAGGCTTCACCAACTTGTAACAAGATTTTGCCAATAATAGATGCCATTTTAGGTCAGCCTAAACCATTATTTGCAATGGGAAGAAAATGGATAAGTAAATCCGAATGTCACCCCATCCAACCCCACCCTCACCCCCCACACTCTCCTGATGTTCCCTTTCTGTGTATTTTTTTTTTCCTGCTGCAACTCCTGCAAAGGTCCTCTACATGCACTGATGTTTTTATTTAAAGAATGATTCCAGCCTCAATCTGCTAGTCTTAAAAATGCTCCCCCGCCTCCTAACACCTATGTTGACTAACCTGTACAAGAAAGATGAATACACACACACGTTTTTGAATGATTCCTCCATCCATGCTAAATGACACAGATGGACCCCCCCCAATGACTATTGTGCTCTAGGGCAGGCCATAAATGATGTGATTTTCTTTCCTGCAACCACGATTTGCATGAAGGATCTCCTTAATAGCACAAGTCAGTGTTGATGGGGGAATCCCTTCTGCGGTGCCATTGTGTTCTCACAGGCATGGTGGGGACGGAGCGGTTCCTGCCAGAAGAACACAGATTATTGCTAGCGGCTAGAACGGCTGATAATCATCGCATGCTAGAAATCTGACATGCTGGTTACACCCAAATCGATAGATGGATCGACTTGGGTGCAATTAGCCTGCCCATACATGGATCGAAACACGGCCGGTTCCTGCTGAACCGGTCGCGAGCTGAATCATTTATGGCTGGCTTAACAGCTGTGGGCACCTATCCAAACATTGCCTGCATCTGACAGGCAGCAGTCACTGTTAGGCTGAACCGGCTCCATTGACGTTTATCAAGCTGGGTGGTGCAAACATTGCCATCCACAGATTAAATGTTTGCTAATTCAGCAGCAAAGGGATACAATTCTATCTATTTAAGGCCAGCTTTAGCAAACCTCCATTTATTCAGGCTCATAAAAACTAGTTCCTTTTACGTGTCTTATTAGTACAGTTCCAGCTGTACTTCTGCAGTGCCGCGGATATAAACACTGCAGGTCTCATAGACCTATGCTATAATATATAATATAGTGCTATGGTTGTGCCTCTGACCTCCTTTCCTCCCAGCCATTCACAGAGCATATGGCCTCAGGCTTTGCTTTATCGACCAGCACGAGAGGGCGACTGAGACCCAGCCACAGCGCTGAGGTCTATGAGATCTGCAGTGTGCACATCCATAGCAGCTTGGAAGTACAGCATGAATGTACAAATCAAATATGTAAATACAGTCGTGCTCATAAGTTTACATACCCTGACAGAATTTATGGTTTCTTGGACATTTTTCAGAGAATATGAATAACACAAAAACTTTTGTTTCACTCATGGTTAGTGTTTGGCTGAATCCATTTATTATCAAACAACTTTGTTTACTCTTTTTAAATCATAATGGCAACATAATCTATCCAAATGACCCTGATCAAAAGCTTACATACACTGGTGATTTTGGCCTGATAACATGCACCCAAATTGACACAAAGACGTTTGAATGGCTATTAAAGGGTAACCATCCTTACCTGTGATCTATTTGCTTGTAATTAGTGTGTGTGTATAAAAGATCAATGCGTTTCTGGACTCCTGACAGACCCTTGCATCTTTCATCCAGTGCTGCACTAACGTTTCTGAATTCTGAGTCATGGGGAAAGCAAAAGAATTGTCAAAGGATCTGCGGGAAAAGTTAATTGAACTGTATAAAACAGTTAAGGGATATAAAAGATATCCGAAGGAATTGAGAATGCCAATCAGCAGTGTTCAAACTCTAATCAAGAAGTGGAAAATGAGGGGTTCTATTATAACCAAACCACGGTCAGGTAGACCAACTAAGATTTCAGCCACAACTGCAAGGAAAATTGTTTGGGATGCAAAGAAAAACCCACAAATAACTTCAGGTGAAATACAGGAATCTCTGAAAACATGTGGTGTGGCTGTTTCAAAATGCACAATAAGGAGGCACTTGAAGAAAGATGGGCTGCATGGTCGAGTCACCAGAAGAAAGCCATTACTACGCAAATGCCACAAAGTATCCCACTTACAATACGCCAAACAGCACAGAGACAAGCCTCAAACCTTCTGGCACAAAGTCATTTGGAGTGATGAGACCAAAATTGAGCTTTTTGGCCACAACCATGAACGCTACATTTGAAGAGGAGTCCACAAGACTCATGATGAAAGGTACGGAGGTGGATCGCTGATGTTTTAGGGATGTGTGAGCTACAGAGCCACAAGAAATGTGGTCAAAATTGTTGGCAAGATGAATGCAGTATGTTATCAAAAAATACTGGAGAAACATATTCATTCATCAGCCAGGAAGCTGCACCTGGGATGTACTTGGACATTCCAACATGACAATGATCCAAAACTCAAGTCGACCTGTCATTGGCTACAGCAGAATAAAGTGAATGTTCTGGAGCCACTCTGGGGAGATCTCAAACGTGCAGTTCATGCAAGACAGCCCAAGAATTTACAAGAACTGGAGGCTTTTTGCCAACAGGAATGGGCAGCTTTACCATCTGAGAAGATAAAGAGCCTCAGCCACAAAAGGCTTCAAGCTGTCATTGATGTTAAGGGGGGCAATACACGGTATTAAGAACTGGGGTATGTAAACTTTTGATCAGGATCATTTGGGTAGTTTCTGTTGCCATTATGATTTAAAAAGAGTAAACACAGTTGATTGATAATAAATGGCTTCAGCCAAACACTAACCATGAGTGAAAATAGTTTTTGTGTTATTCATATTCTCTGAAAAATGGGCAAGAAATCATAAATTCTGTCAGGGTATGTAAACTTATGAGCAACACTGTAAACTAGTTTATAACACACTGAGGGGAGCCTACATGAAAGGAGGTTTTGCAGCTGAAGCTAAGGCGTGTATACGTACGTACATATACATGCTAATGTAATCTTAACACCACATGCCTGACTCAGGGGTCCTGCGCGTCCCCCAAATGTTACACTCTCTTGTTTGTGATGTGATCATGTTTCAATAAACAGTTTGGACTCAACCTGAAGATCAATGGTGTGCTGGCAAATATCTACACTGTGTCACCCCCAACAAAGGGTACGGACAGCGAGTAGCTGCAGTTTGGGTGGATGCTTGGGAATTAAGGCTGCCCTGATTAGTGGATATTTACATTTTCTACCTCCCAATACTTCTTGTACCTACTCTATCCTTGTGAGGGGGTGAAATGCGTATAGGAAGAGTGGTTCCTAGGTTGGAGATCGCATGTATGTAGCCATTTTATGATATATGGAATAAAGCATTAAGATAAGTTTATGATTAAGTGCTACCCTCATTCTAAATTGCTTCTTTGGTGTTTTTTTTTGTTTTGTTTTTTTGTGGGGGGAGGCTACTTTTGGTTAAAAAAAAAAAAAAAAAAAACCTTCCTTGCAGTGTCTCATAGCTGCCAGGTACTGCCCTGAGCGACTGTCTTCTGGCTCAATGAAGGTTAACGGCAGCCACCTATATTCTTAATGCTTTATTCCATGCACCATATAAAAGCTACATACATGTTGTCTCCAGCCAAAGAACCACATTTTCTATATGCATTTCACCCCTAACGGGCTTGCTCACAAGGGTAGAGTAGTACAGGAAGTAGTGGGAGGTAGAAAATATAAATATCCACTAATAACACTCTAAGGACATGCCTGTAGGTTAATTGGTTCCTGTCTAAATTGGCCCTAGTATGTATGAATGTGAGTTAGGGACCTTAGATTGTAAACTCCTTGAGGGCAGGGACTGATGTGAATGTAATATGCATAAATACAGTATGTAAAGCGCTGTGTAAATTGATGACGCTATAGAAGTACCTGAAATTAATACATTTGGGCAGCCATAATTTCTAAGCGTCCATCCCAGCTAAAGCTACTCTCTGTCCATACCCCCTGTTGGGGGTGAAATGCATATAAGGAATGTGATTCTTTGGCTGGAGACATGGATGTAGCCATTTTATGGTGTATAAAATAAAGACTTAAGCTGGCCATACACCTATAGATTATCTGCAGATTTTCTATGGTTAGATGGAAAAAGTGCAACAGATTTCTCCATGTTCCCTAAACTTTGTGGATGGAGGAATCTCCCACTTTTTCCATCTAACCATAGAAAATCTTCAGATAATCTATAGGTGTATGGCCAGTTTTAGGATGAGTTTGACTGAGTATGACCCTCCCTTTTTTTTCATTCTCATTTTGGAGCAGAGATAATCTATAGGAGCCTGAACCTAATGGACTGTGAACATTAGGAGGTGAAGGTTTGGCGCGGTGCTGTGGATATTTTTTTTTTAATCAGTTGTTTATAATACGCAGTGCAAAATCAATTGTTTATAATACGTAGTGCACAGAGCAGTCTAATAGCTGCGCAAACTGGCGCTATATAAATCCTATATAATGATAATCTTAAATAATATATTAATTAAAATCCTATATATTATAATAATCCTATAATAATAAAATCCTATATATTATAATAATCTTATAATAATAAAATCCTATATATTATAATAATCTTATAATAATAAAATCCGATATATTATAATAATCTTATAATAATAAAATCCTATATAATAATAGTTGTGCTTTTAGTTTAAATCTACTTTAACAAATATTGATGAGATGATTGGACACTGATCATGTTTACATGTACGTAAGTAAGGAATGTCCGGCTTTGGATTTTCTTTTATCTCGGCTTGTAATGTTTAATGAGCTAGCTGCGTCTGGACGATGACAATAAGTTTTGAAATTCTTTTCTTCCCAGCTGTGTGTGCGGCAGATACCTGACAAGTGTAAACTGATCCGTTCAGTCAGCGCCCTCCCAGCCCTCTCCACCCTCCCCGCCTGTGTTCACACTCGCAGAAGCTTGCTGCGGCAGTGACTAGAGACAATCCTCCAGGTGCTGATCTCCGTCCGCCTTGTCCTCAGCCTGGAGCACACCAAACACCTTGTGGGAACTTGAGGAGCCTCCACAGTGTACCCGGTGAGTGCCGCAATGTGGATGTATCTTATCTCTTCATCTATTAAACTTATGAGCAGCTAGAACCAACCAACTCCTCTATGGGATTCCAGGACGTGTGTGTAGCCGGCTATTAGAGTTCTGCTCCCTTTGGGCTTGTGTAGATTGGTGTCAGAGTCAGAAGCAAGCAAAATGCACCTGCATTAAAGCCAGTTTAGGGTAAAAAAAAATATTGATTAGATACATAGGACTTTTTCTGCTGTCACTCTTCTAAGTGGTCCATCAAGTCTGCCCTCCTTTTAATCATGTTTTAACCTTTTTGTCTGAGTATAGGTCTGCGTTTGCCCTAAGCATGTCTAAATTCACTTACTGTTGACTGATTTGCTACCTCTGCTGGAAGTCTGTTCCAAGCATCAACTACTCTTTTGGTAAAATACTTTCTAAGGTTAGCTTAGAACTTTTCCTCCTGCTAGTTGGAGGACACCTACCTGTATTCTTGAGTTTGGCTTCATATTGACCAAAAAATATCCTCTTGAACCTTATTCAAACCCTTGCTTTTTAAAGGTACGTGAAGTCAAAACTTTTAATATCTAGTTTGGAGGGGTTTTTACCTGATGTACACTCGCAGGCCAATTTATTAGGTACACCTTGCTAGTATCGGGTTGGACCACTTTTGCCTTCGGAACTGCCTTAATTCTTTGTGGCCTACATTCAACAAGGTGTTAGAATCATTCCTCAGACATTTTGCTCCATAGTGACATGATGGCATCATGCAGTTGCTGCTGATTTGTCGGCTGCACATCCATGATGCGAATATCCCATTCCACCACATCCCAAAGGTGCTGTATTGGATTGAGATCTGGTGACTGTGGAGGCCATTGGAGTACAGAGACCTCATTATCAACCACTTAAGGACCGAGCCTCTTTCTGAGATTTGTTTACAAGTTAAAAACAGTTTTTTTTTGCTAGAAAATTACTTAAAACCCCCCAACATTATAAATTTTTTTTCTACACCCTAGAGAATAAAATGGCGGTTGTTGCAATACTTTCTGTCACACCGTATTTGCGCAGCAGTCCTACAAACGCACTTTTTTTGGAAAAAATATACTTTTTTGAATTAAAAAATAAGACACCAGTAAAGTTAGCCCAATTTTTTTTTTTATATTGTGAAAGATAATGTTATGCCGAGTAAATTGATACCCAACAATTCAGGCTTCAAAATTCTGCCCGCTCGTGGAATGGCGACCAACTTTTACCCTTAAAAATCTCCATAGGCGACGTTTAAAAAAATTCTACAGGTTGCATGTTTTGCGTTACAGAGGAGGTCTAGGGCTAGAATTATTGCTCTCGCACTACCGATCGCGGCAATACCTCACATGTGTGGTTTGCATATGCGGGCACTACTTACGTATGCGTTGGCTTCTGCACGCAAACTCCGCAGGACTGGGCACATTAAAAAAAAAAAAATTCTTATTTATTTTACCTTTTTATTTTTTTTATTTTTAAACTGTTCTTTTAAAAAAAAGTCACTTTTATTCCTATTACAAGGAATATAAACATCCCTTGTAATAGAAAAAAAGCATGACAGGACCTCTTAAATATTAGATCTGGGGTCAAAAAGACCTCAGATCTCATATTCACACTAAAATGCAATAAAAAATAAATAAAAAAATGTCATTTGAAAAAAAAAAATTGGCCCTGTAAGAGCTATGGGCAGGGGGCCATCTTCCCCTCACTCGTCTACATACCCAGCCAGCAGAAGGACCCGATCTTAACAGCGGCAGAGGGCACCGGAGCACGGCGGGGGGCCCATCTCCCGCCGCTGATGAAAGTGATCTTGTGGCGAATCCGCTGTAGAGACCACCATTATCGGAAACCAGACCGCCGGCTGAAGAAGAGGCTACCAGGGTTATGGCAGCTAGCTGCTGCCATAATAAAGATACCCCTCTTCAAAGTTAGGACGTATATCGGCATGTGGCGGTCCGAGAGTAGTTATGAAACCAGTGGTGAGATGATTTGATCTTTGTGACATGGTGCATTATCCTGCTGGAAGGAGCCATCAGAAGATGGGACACTGTAGTCCTAAAGGGATGGACATGATCAGCAACAATACTCAGGTAGGCCGTGGTGTTTAAATGATGCTTAATTGGTACTTAGGGGCCCAAAGTGTGCCAAGAAAATATCCCCCACACCATTACACCACCACCAGCCTGAACCGTTGATACAAGGCAGGATGGATCTATTTTAGTACCTTTTAGTATGTCCCTCATTTTTGATATGAGACTAGCAGGCAAAACAAAACGGTTGATCGTTCATCTGATTTTCTCATTGTCTGTACTAGGCTTAAGCTTAAACCTGCTTCCATCCCACTTTATTCTGTCTACCATGTAAAAGGAAGATGTGTATGCTTGCTTACTTCTAAGAGCAATCTGGTCCGGTCACATGATCTTCACAGCAGCCAGCTTCAGTGAAGAGGAGAGACCACCACCGACAACTGCTGCAGAGCCTGGGTGCGGACATCACCCATAGACTTACTATGGGGCATCCGTTGTCGGCTGTCCCTCTCCTACCCTGAAGCCGCCGCTGACAGCTGATCATGTGACTGGACCGCAGTGTTAATTTAGTCGATTAAAATATTTTAGTTGACTAATTTAACACTATTTTAGTTGACTAAAATGGCATTTTAGTCAAAGACTTTGACTAAAACTAAATTGAAAAAATTGAAAATTGAAATCAAAATTATCACTACTCTGCTGGCCATTTTTTTAAATTGGCAACACAATTCCACCCAGAGCCTATATTTATAGCACATTAAAGTTTGAACATGTACAGTGCCTTGAGAGAGTTTTTGTATCCCTTAAAATTTTCCACATTTTGTCATGTTACAACCAAAAATGTAAATGTATTTTATTTTGACTTTATGTGATAGACCAACACAAAGTGGCACATAATTGTGAAGTGAAAGGAAAATGATAAACGGTTTTCAAATTTTTTTACAAATATGTGAAAAGTGTGACGTGCATTTGTATTCAGCCCCTTTACTCTGATACCCCAAACTAAAATCTAGTGGAACCAATTGCCTTCAGAAGTCAATTGGACAGGTCAGGGATAAAGTTGTAGAAAAGTTTAAAGTAGGGTTAGGTTATAAAAAAAATATCTCAAGCTTTGAACATCTCATGGAGCACTGTTCAATCCATCATCCGAAAATGGAATGAGCCGTCCACCTAAATTGACAGGCCCAACAAGGAGAACATTAATCAGAGAAGCAGCCAAGAGACCCATAGTAACTCTGGAGGAGCTGCAGAGATCCACAGCTGAGGTGGGAGAATCTGTCCACAGGACAACTATTAGTCGTGCACTCCACAAATCTGGCCTTTATGGAAGAGTGGCAAGAAAAAAGCTATTGTTGAGAGCCATAAGAAATCCTGTTTGCAGTTTGTGAGAAGCCATGTGGAGGACACAGCAAACATGTGGAAGAAGGTGCTCTGGTCAGATTAGACCTGAATCACCCTGAACACACCATCTCCACTGTGAAACATGGTGGTGGCAGCATTATGTTGTGGGGATGCTTTTCTTCAGCAGGGACAGGGAAACTGATCAGATTTGATGTGAAGATGGATGGAGCCAAATACAGGGCAATCTTAGAAGAAAACCTGTTAGTCTGCAAAAGACTTGAGACTGAAGCAGAGATTCACCTTCCAGCAGGACAACGACCCTAAACATACAGCCAGAGCTACAATGAATGGCCCAGTCAATGTCCAGACCTAAATCCATTTGAGAAAATGCTGTTCACAGACGCTCTCCATCCAATCTGACGGAGCTTGAGATATTTTGCAAAGAAGAATGGGCAAAAATGTCACTCTCTAGATGTGCAAAGCTGGTAGAGACATCCCCAAAAAGACTTGCAGCTGTAATTGCAGTGAAAGGCGGTTCTACAAAGTATTGACTCCGGGGGGCTGAATACAAATGTTCCCCACACTTTTCACATATTTATTTGTAAAAGAATTTGAAAACCATTTATCAGTTTCCTTCCACTTCACAATTATGTGCCACTTTGTGTTGGTCTATCACATAAAATACATTTACATTTTTGGTTGCAACATGACAAAATGTGGAAAATTTCAAGGGGTATGAATACCTTTTCAAGGCACTGTATTGCACTATTTCACTACTGCATAAGAATAAGTAGGGGGCATCTACTAAGCTGCTGAAAGAGAAAAAATCTTTTCTTAATATTTAACCACCTCAATACCGGGCACTTGCACCCCCTTCCTGCCCAGGCCATTTTTCAGCTTTCAGCGCTGTCACACTTTGACAATTGCGCAGTCATGCTACACTGTAACTGTGACATTTTTATCATTTTATTCACACAAATAGAGCTTTCTTTTGGTGGTATTTAATCACTTCTGAAAGACCAA
The DNA here is from genome assembly GCF_042186555.1 of Aquarana catesbeiana. Classification (NCBI taxonomy): domain Eukaryota; kingdom Metazoa; phylum Chordata; class Amphibia; order Anura; family Ranidae; genus Aquarana; species Aquarana catesbeiana. The sequence goes on along the minus strand of NC_133331.1, from coordinate 53,102,364 downwards.
AAATTTTGGGGAAAAAAAAGTTTTTCTTAGTTTCTGTCAGTAAATTTTGTAAATAAGTAATTTTTTCTCATTCACTGATGGGCGCTGATGAGGCAGAACTGATGGGCACTGATAGGCTGCACTGGTGGGCACTGATGAGGTGGCACTTATGGGCACCGATTAGGTGGCACTGATGAGGAGGCACGAATATACCGCACTTATGGGCACTGATAGGTGACACTAGTGGGCACAGATGGGTGACACTGGTGGGCACGGATAGGAGGCATTGATGGGAAGCAGTGATTAGAATTGATGGGCAGCACTGATAGCCAGCACTGACTGGCATCACTAATAGCCACTGATTGCTGGCACTTGTGGGCATAGATTGGTGCCAAATGTGGGCACTGGTTGGCACTGATTGCTGGCATTGGCATTGCTGGCACTTAATTGTAATCGGGGCACTGATGATCAGTGCCCTGATTACATCCCTAGATGTCCTCTGTGAGGATATGCCGCTGATCGGCTCTTCTCTCCTCATATTCTGTCATTGTGAGGCTAGGAGCGCCGATTACTGGCATCTCCATGTTTACATGTGACCGGCTGTGATTGGACACAGCCGATCAAATGGTTAAAGAGCCGCAGCTCTTTACACAGATGGGGGTCGCGCCGTGTTGCTAAGCGGTCGTTCTGGGAGGCCATCATATGACGTCCGCCCAGAACGAGAGCCGCACCGCCCAGCCGTCATTTGACGATGGGTGGGCGGACGGCTAGTGGTTAATGTTGGTAATATAGTTGGGTAATATGAGCAATATCTTTACAGCCAATAGTTTGCAGTTTTTTTGGCGTTTTTGTATTTCAAAGATGCACTTCTGTTTGTCAAAAAGCAAGATTTTAGTTTTTTCTCAAACTTTGTATTGTTTATGAAGACGTTGTATATCACAATAGCTAAATCTGTGTCTGTAGTGCATTTTCAAACCTTAATACCATAAATAATATGTTATTAGATTTTTCTCCAGGAGTATATATGAGTTTGGAAATTCTAAAGAAATGCTTAAATAGTGCATTACAATTTACCTAAACCATTTGATTTTAGTCGACAAAAATGTACTGGAGATTTTAGTAGACCAAAATATGACTAAAACAATTCAGATGACTAATCCGACCAGATGTGCTACTGGCGCAAAACTAAAAATATACTAGTTTGCTGCAATCATGTAAGCCTACACAAAAATGGTGTCAATATAATATAAAAGTGGATTGCACTAACTTCTGTGTATGATACCACTGCTGAAATATGCAAAAATAGGATATCTATACTATGTAGCGTGCTTTTTTAATTGATACAGAAAAGCACGCTACATAGGATAGATTTCCTATTTTTGCATATTTCAGCAGTGGTATCATACACAGAAGTTAGCGCAATCCACTTTTATATTATATAAAATACGACTAAAACTAAAATGTCATTTTAGTCAAGACTATGACTAAAACTAAATCGAAATTAAAAGTCAAAATTAACACTGCCGGACCGCTCTCAGAATAGAGAAGTATATACATTTTCCTTTCACAAGGTAGATAGAATAGGGTTTAGAAGGGGGTTGGGAGCAGATTTAACCACTTACCGACCGGCTCCTGTACATAGATGTCGGCACTTTGAAGATGGATATCTCGGTAACGGCAGCAGCTGCTGCCACAACCGAGGTATCCATCTTTACAGGAGCCGGTTCTGTGCACGATAATGGTGGTCTCTGCGGCGGGTTCCCCGCGAGATCAACGTTATCGGCGGCGGGAGAGGTGCCACCCACCCTCCCGCGCCCTCCGCCGCTTACCGGAGCCGTCGGTAGCAGCGGAGACGATCAGGACCTTTCTGTGCCTGGGTATGGAGACGAGTGAGGCTAAGATGGCCGCCACTCATCTCCATACCATTGGACGACTTTTTTTTTTTTTTTTTTGCATTTTAGTCCAAATATGAGATCTGAGGACTCTTTGACACCAGATCTCATATTTAAGAGGTCCAGTCATGCTTTTTTCTATTACAAGGGATGTTTACATTCCTTGTAATAGGAATAAAAGTGACACCTTTTTTTTTTTTTTAAAACAGTGTAAAAATAAATAAAATATTGTAAAATAAATAATAAAAATATTTAAAAAAATTTTTTTTTAAACCCCCCCCCCCCCCCCCCCCGTCCCGACGAGCTCGCGCGCAGAAGCGAACGCATACGCGAGTAGCGCCCCGCATATGAAAACGGTGGTCAAACCACACGTGTGGTATTGCCGCGACCGGTAGAGCAAGAGCAATAATTCTAGCCCTAGACCTCCTCTGTAATGCAAAACATGCAACCTGTAGAATTTTTTAAACGTCGCCTATGGAGAATTTTAAGGGTAAAAGTTTGACGCCATTCCACGAGCGGGTGCAATTTTGAAGCATGACATGTTGGGTATCAATTTACTTGGCGTAACATTATATTTCACAATGTAAAAAAAAATTGGGCTAACTTTACTGTTGTCTTATTTTTTTTTATTCAAAAAAGTGAATTTTTCCAAAAAAAGTGCGCTTATAAGACCGCTGCGCAAATACGGTGCAAAAAAAAGTATTTCAATGACCACCATTTTATTCTCTAGGGTGTTAGAAAAAAAACAATCTATAATGTTTGGGGGTTCTAATTAATTTTCTAGCAAAAAAACCTGTTTTAAACCTGTAAACGCCTAAAATCCAAAACGAGGCTGGTCCTTACGTGGTTAAAGTGTTAAACCCAGGACCCGGCATTCACTATATCTGGTCTCCCACAGTACACAGAACGTTGAAATGCAATTATTTTAGTAAATAAACTGCTAAATACCTTTTCTCATCAGCAGTATATGGCAGTCTTGTGATATCTATCTGTGTCTGGTTAAAGCTTGTAGGAGGAGTTTTCATACTGCACTGGCTGTTCTGTCAGGATCCAGGACCCCTTACCCTCTGATCACATGCACGCTCCCAAGAAAAGCAAGACACACCAAACTGAGCATGTGCAGCCTGACAAAGGCTCTGTCTTATCCGGACCTATTCTGGAGTCAGTGGAAGAAGGGGAGGATCAGAGAAGACAGGATCAAATAGCCTTTTAACACAATGCAGAGGATTAACCCCTTAGGTTCCACAGTCAGTATTAGGGGTGCAACGGATCAAAAAACTCACGGTTCGAATTGTTCCTTAGGATCAGGAGTCACGGTTTGGATCATTTTCAGATCAACAAAAAAAAAAATCTCCCCCACTGTAATATCCACAATCTCCCTATTGGCAGAGTATTGTCAGGGCATTGCAGAGTATTGTCAGGGCATTGCAGCAGGGTATTGGCAGGGTATTGCAGCAAAGTATTGGCAGGCATTGCAGAGTATTGGCACTGCTGCCATCCGATCTCTCCCCTCCACTGTACACAGAGGGGAGAGATCACGTGCTAAATGGCCGCCGGGTGTACCAAGATGGCCACCGCTCCGGAGCTAGGACAAAGCCGCGGCCTTTCCTATGGCCGAGGCCACAGAGCGCTCCGCGGATCGCGAGTGTCCCGTACGGATCAACCTCCACGGATCGGATCATGGATCGATGACGATCCGTTGCACCCCTAGTCAGTATAACAAGCATGCTTTACTGCATATTCAGACTGATTTTACTGGTGTGGGTTTAGTCACACTTTAAGGGTTGAGTTACACACTACAGTATATACTTTTTTTTTGTATTGAAGCCTGTCACATTAGAAAGCCCATTTAAAATGAAAGTAGTGTCATGCATTTAAAATAAAATCAGTCCTGCACTAACTTTCATTAAGTTCAGGACAATGTAAAACACAACGGAATACTCTGTGCATTGTAGTGTGCTAAAACACGGGTGGTAGATGTGCGTAACAGTGCAGTTTGGTTTGCATTGCAATGTGCATCTACTGCATGTAACTGTAACATAACACGGCTTATGGTGTGGACAAACCTTGAAAGTGATTCCTAGATGCATTTCTGAACACCCATCTACATAGTCCATCGGTCTTGTGTCAGATCACAATCCCTCTCAGAGCAGAATGGATCTGAGAATCAATTTGTGACTCTGCTGTATGGAGTAACTGCAGACTGTTCTCCTTCCTAAACAGATTTGCCTGTTCATGATACTCTCAGAAGCTGACTCCTCCTTAACGGCCTTATTCTCCATTGACTGACCAGCCAGAACGAACATAGTGCAGTTAGCTGAACATGTACATTTTTTCCACAAACAGATACAATTTGTCAAATTATTGGTTGCAAATCAGTTCACAGGCAGTACTTGATAAACCATTCTGCTAATAGTGTGTCATAAAAATTGGAATTACCACTATTATTTTCCAGGTTCTTTTCTTTCCTAAAAATATATCATGTTTGGGGGTTTTATCTATTTTTCAAGCCTAAAATATATATTTTTTTATACATGTGCAAAAAACACAACTGTACCGGCAGTAATAATATTAAATATAAGTAAAGTGGCCTACTATGCAGTGCCGGGACAAGATCATCTAGTGCCCCCCCCCCCCACGTTTTATCATCCATGACCGGAGAGTCTGTACCTCCTTTTCATTAGTGGTCAGTGTCTGTGCCTCCCTTACATTGGTGGTCAGTGTCTGTGCCCCCGACATTGGTGGTCAGTGTCTGTGAACCCGACATTGGTGGTCAGTGTCTGTGCCCCCGACATTGGTGGTCAGTGTCTGTGCCCCACAACATTGGTGGTCTTTCTGTACCCCTGACGTGTGGTCAGTGTCTGTTGCCTCCCTTACATTGCTGGTTGGTGTCTGTTGATTCTAGCATTGCTGGTCAGTGTCTGTTGCCTCCCTTACATTGCTGGTCAGTGTCTGTTGCATCCCTTGCCACGTACACATGGGCAGACTTTCCGACGGACTTTCGAATGAACGGACTTGCCTACACACGATCAACCAAAGTCCGACGGATTCGTACGCAATGACGTATGACCGGACTAAAATAAGGAAGTTCGTAGCCAGAAGCCAGTAGCTGCCCTAGCATCGGTTTTGGTCCGTCGGACTAGCATACAGACGAGCGGACTTTTTGACCGGACTCAAGTCCGTCGGAAAGGTTTGAAACATGTTTTATTTTTAGGTCCGTCTGACTTTTTAGAACAAAAAGTCCGCTGGAGCCCACACACGGTCGAATTGTCGGACAGAGTCTGGTCCACCGGGCCTAGTCCGTCCGTCGAAAAGTCCGCTCGTGTGTACGCGGCATTACATCGGCGGTCATTGTCTGTGCCCTTCTTACATTGGTGACAGCACACAGGTGGATGGGGGAGCATGCAGGTAGACAGACACAATAGCAGTAGAATAAAGTCTCTGCTGCCATTCCTGTTGGTGAAGTCACACTGAGGCAGACATCTGCCCATCGAATTGTAGGCCTGAGTACTCGCAATTAATCTCACAGGGCCAGCAGAAAGAGTCCTACTCTTTTGCTGCATGTCACTTGCACAAGAAGTGAGGGGAATTCCCTGCAATAAGGAAAGGCCAGTAATAGAACTTTAAAGTGGAAGTAAACTTCCTTTGGCGAATTTTACCTATAGGTAAACCTGTTATAATGCTTACCTATAGGCAGTGTAAATATCTCCTAAACGTGCACTGTGTAAGAGATATTTACTGTACATGCAGCCAGTGACATCACTGTGCATGCGCTTTGAAGGAACGGCCACCCGTGCCTTTCCTTCAGAGCCCCGTGCCGTGAATGGCGGCTCCGGCATGCAAGCAGGGGAGTGACGTCATCGTGGTTCTGGCCAGTCACAGCTGGAGTCTGCAAACCCAGAAGCAAGATGGGAGTGCCTGCAGCGCTGACTTCTCGGAGGACTTCGTTTTAAGGTAAGTTTAACATAATATGCTAGTATGCAATGGAATTCATGATTGTCCCTGACATTTGCAGCCTTCCACTAAAATGCCAGGAATCAGTTGTTGGGAGCATAGGGATTTCTTAGCTTAGTTGTAGTGTAGTCAGAGAGTTGGTCATGTAGTGAAAACACTACAGGATTGTAATAGTAATGATGAAGATTCTACCTTGTCTTTATGCCCTGGTGGTGTTTGTACTCCTTTTCGCCCTTTTGTTACCTTTATACCCCTGAGGCAACAAAGTTCAGGATACCTACAACTTATCACCTTCCCCCACCATTTTTTGATCTGTGCATACCTTTTGTGTTCCCAAATCACGTCTGCTAATTCCTCTCTAGGTTACTGTCCCTGGGAGTGGGACCAGCGAGGTCAGCACAGCCATTGTCCACCTGACCAGTCCTACAAGAGGCTGTAATGTATGTAGTCCTCAATTTACAATATACACCTTTTTTGTTTTTTTGAAAGGTGTTTGTTTATTTAGATGTTTTTCATAAACGCAACACAAGAACAATATACACAGGCACCATAGATATAAGGCAAAGTATGTAAATAAAACCAGTAAACACAGATATTGCATATTTGGATAAACATAATTATTGGAGCTTAAAGACCCTCCAGGCTCCCACACATTCTTAGGAAAAAGGTGGTAGGAGGTGGGAGTATTTAATGCCAAATTATAGAAATGACCAGCGCCAGGAACCCCAGATACAACCGGGTATAAACGTTCATACCCATACCACGTACACACCCCCAACATTTGGATTATGTTCCCTGGAATAACCAACATAAAAGTTCATTTAAAATAGAAACAAAACAGCCTACCTAAACAATGCCTGCCATCCATGTAGGACCACGGACTATATTGACGTAAACTCTGATCAAATAAGTTGGGAAGACAGGACATCTCCCCAAAATGTTTCAGAAACATCCAACCAGAGTCGTGGGAAGAGCAGCATCCTTCCAGTGTAACAAGATTACTTTACGTGTAAAAAACAACAATATACGCAGGGGCGTAACTACCACCATAGCGACCCATGCAGGCGCTATGGGGCCCGCAGCCGAGTGGGGCCCAGTGAGGATAAGAGCACCGCCGGCACAGTCTCCCAGCCAGGGGAAGAGAGAGGAAAGGAAGAGGCGAGCTGTCCGTATCAGCAGAGGGCTGAATTGCCCGATGTAAGAGCTTTCGTTAGAACTTCCAGTGTTCCCGGGGCTCACGTCACATAGCTCCACCTTTTGGCCCGGTGCCTTTGATAGCCAGAACGCCGATCCAATGCGGGACATGAGACGTCATGAAAGGCGTCGGGCCAAGAGGTGGGGCTATGTGACGATGAGCCCCGGGAAGACAGGAAATTCAAATGAAAGCGATTACAGCGGGCAATCCCGCTCTCTGCTGATCCGGGTGGCTTGCCTCTTCCTCTGCCTAGGTGGGGCTGTATGGGGCACAGGCAGACCAGGCTGTATGGGGCACAGGTCACGCTGTATGGGGCACAGGTCACTCTGTATTGGGCACAGGTCACGCTGCATTGGGCACAGGTCACGCTGCATTGGGCACAGGTCACGCTGCATTGACACTAGGGCAGCTGTGGGGGGGGGGCTGTTTGCAGGGGGGCCCCATGCAACATTTTGCTATGGGGCCCTGCTATTTCTAGTTACACCCCTGAATATACGTATCGGAGTCCTTGCATAAGTTCTAGGGACAAAAATCATTCAGTATACCTAAAGGTCCATCTTCCGGGGTCTGAGGTATTGGAGGATTAATCTTATTCTCAAAGAAACCAAATTAATCCTTCCAGAAAGTTGTCAGTCCTGGACAGTTCCAAAACATGTGACATAGATCCGCATCAGCAAGTCCGCATCTTGAGCAAACAGTATCTGATCCTAATCCCAGTTTAGCTGGGGTATAATGTAAATGGTGAATAAACTTAAATTGAATAAATTGATCTGCAGTGCTAATTACATCTTGAAAGCAAACCTCAGTGGCTTCCTCCCAGCCCTCAGAAAGCTCAGGCAGTAGCAATAGCCATTTTCCATGAGAATTCTGAAAGGGGTTGGCCCCTGCCAACTGAAGACTACCATAAAATGTGGTAACCAATTTTGAAGTTTCTGGATAAGATAAATCTTCAATAGGAGACTCCATGAGCTCTAGGGTCAAAGTCCCAAACTGTATTCGAATGGCGTGCCGAAGCAGAAGATATTTGAAAAAGAATTTTTTATCGATACTATGACCACTCCTTAGAGTTTCAAAAGACACAAAAAACTTATCATTGACTGTATGAGAGAGGTGGGTGATAACAAAAATGACACCAAATGGACAAGTCAGGATGACCATAGAGCTCAGGGAGGTTAGGGTTTCTCCATAAGGGAGTTTGTGGCGACCTCCCCGGAGACGGCTGTGTAAGTATTTTTTCTCCCTCTCTCCAGGCCAGAAAAGCCACATTTATAGGGGAGGATCGTAAAAACATCTAGATCCTACCGCTCTGTGCAACTCCTCTTTGAGAGAGGTGGAGAGACCAAAAAAAAAGCAGATAGGAGGGCAGTGGAGGGGGTCAGAGTGTAACCAATAATATACATAAGTAAGTTGAGATGCAATAAAATAGTTACATAAATTTGGACAGGCAAGGCCTCCAACTGATTTAGATGCCTGTAGGGAGGACGTGGCGATAAGAGGTTGAGTACCATTCCATAGGAAGGAAGACAGGGTGGATTCAATAGTTAAAAAAAGCTTTTTGTGGGGAAAAAAAACGGAGCTGCTCTACAACTACCCTGTTTCACCGAAAATAAGACCTAGCGTGATTGTCGGTGATGGCTGCAATATAAGCCCTACCCCCCAAATAAGCCCTAGTTAAAGTCCTTGTAGGTCTTATTTTCAGGGTAGGGCTTATTTTTGGGGAAACAGGGTAGGGCTTAATTGGGGGGTAGGGCTTATATTGCAGCCATCACTGACAATCACGCTAGGTTTTATTTTCGGGGAAACAGGGTACAATATAAACCTTATCGTTCGGTAAAGTCATTCCTGTATTTTTGGTTGCTTTTTTTTATAATTCAGTTAAACTTCAGTATCAGTTAAAGTGATATTAAACTAATAAACATGTTATACTTACCTGCACTCTCTAATGGTTTTGCACAGAGCAGCCCCAATTCTCTTCTTGGGTCCTCTGCCGGTGCTCCTGCCGAGTGCCCCCAGAGCAAGCAGCTTGCACTGGGGGCACCCAGGCAGGCTCGCTCCCGAGACGCTGCTGTGTGTGTCTATTCATACAGCTGTGGATTGGCCCCGCCCATTCACACACAGAGTCATGGATTGCCCCCCCCCCCCCCCCCCCCCCCCATCTCTTCCCAAAAAATGGTGAGAAAAAATAACTTCAAAAAAAATCGCCATGCCTCTCATGAAATACTCTTTCCAAAAAGGGGTCATTTGGGGGGCAATTCTTCGGTCCTGGCATTTTTAGGGCCTCAAGAAATGAGATAGCTCATCAGTACATTAGGACTGATCAACTTTCCAAATATAGACAACATGTTTGTAGACTCTATAACTTTCCTACAGACTAAATAATATACACTGATACACTAAATAATTTACACTGATTTGGGTTATTTTTACCAAAGAAATTTAGCAGAATTTTGATCTAAATTTATGAAGAACCATTATTTTTTTTGCAAAATGAACAGAAAAAAAGAAAAACATGATTTTTTTTTCTTCAAAATTTTCAGTATTTTTTCAATTTTATATATAGCAAAAAGTAAATACCACCAAAAGAAAACTCTACTTGTGTGAAAAAAAAATGATATAAATTCAATTTGTGTACAATATTACATGCCTGAGCAATTGCCAGTTAAAGTGGCACAGAGCTGAATAGAAAGACAATGCTCTGGTCATGAAGGGGGTAAAACCTTCTGGAAGCCAAGTGGTTAAATATGCCCGTGTGAATGAGGCTGCGTCTGGGTTGGTTTAGAGCCACATATAGTGCAGCAGAAGGCCTAAATGGTTTTCTGTAATAGAATAATCCCACCCTTGTGTACCAGAGAGGAGAATGCGTTACGGGAACCATTACATTAAAAGCCCCCTGGTCACAGCTCATTTCACCTGTGCAGTAGACAGGAAACACCTGGGCTGATAATCCTGTGTATTGTCCTAGTCACTGCACGGCATCATAGAACAAAACAATTTTCAGGGACATTTAAGTTTATATCAGACGTCTGCTATTCTGTTCTCGTAATCTGGAGGACACGCTGAATAAGAGATGCAGACAATCACTAGAGTAATGTGAGGCTGTGTCACGATGCCCCGATGCAGTCAGATCTCTTAAAGCTGAAGTTCAATCTGCTTATGATTTGCCTTTGCAGGTTTCTCCTTTTTCCTCCTTATCAACATATTACTGTTTTTTTCTTTTCATTTTTAAAATTCACTTTAGCTTATTTTTTTACTGAAATATAGCATTTCATAAACTGTTGTGCTAATATTATGTGACATAAAAAAATGGAACTACCACCATTTTATTCTCGAGGATATATCCTTTCAAAAAATATGTTTGGGGGTTTTATTTATTCTTCAGGTCTAAAATGATTTTCTTTTTCAATACACATGCAAAAAATGCAAAAACGGGCTCTGGCAGCGACAGGGTTCGTGGATACAGTGCTGCATTGATGTGTGCATTTCACACTTGGTACTGCAGTTCAGCTTTAAAGTGGTTGTAAACCCACTTACAAAAAAAAACCTGCAAGACAAAGGCTTATTGAGCTAGTATGCATAGCATACTAGCTCATTATGAATTACTTACCTTAGATCAAAGCCCCCGCAGCTGTCCTCGTACACCGCTCCGGCCGGCGACATCACTCCTGGAGTTACTTCCGGGTGTCGCACGTTCCGGTCCTATGATTGGCCGGAGCCGCGATGAGGTCACTCCCACGCGGGAGCCGCTGGTAACGGCACACTAACTAAAGCAACGGCACGTACGTGCCATTGCTTCAGTGCGCGTGTGCTGATGACGTCGGCACATGCAGATACAGGGGATATCTCCTAAACCGGGGTAGCTACAGGTAAGCCTTATAGGCTTACCTGTAGTAAAAAGTGGTTGTAAAGGGTTTACAACCACTTTAAAGTATTTGTAAACTTGTATTCCCAGTGATGTGACTGGCCTCAGGTAAACACAGGAAAAATCCTCCTACATACAGTGCCTTAAAAAGTATTCGTACCCCTTGATTTTTTTTTTTCCACATTTTGTCATATTACAACCAAAAACGTAAATGTAATTTATTGGGATTTTATGTGATAGACCAACACAAAGTGGCACACAATTGTTTAGTGTAAGGAAAATGAAAAATGGTTTTCAAAAAGTTTTACAAATAAATATGGGAAAATGTGGCCTTCATTTGTATTCAGCCCCCTTTATACTGATACCCCTCACTAAGATCTAGTGAAACCAATTGCCAGAAGTCACCTAATTATTAAATAGAGTCAACCTGTCTTTAATTTAATCTCAGTATACATACCGCTGTTTTGTGAAGCCCTCAGAGGTTTGTTAGAGAACCTTAGAGAACAAACAGCATCATGAAGAACAAGTACCACACCAGACAGGTCAGAGATAAAGTTCTGGAGAACTTTAAAGCAGGGTTAGGTTATAAAAAAAATATCCCAAGCTTTGAACATTTTGCGCAGCTTGCTCCGCAAAATGTTCAAAGCTTGGGATATTTTTCAATCCATCATCTGAAAATGGAAAGAGTATGGCACAACTGCAAACCTATGAAGACATGGCCGTCCACCTAAACTGACAGGCCGGGCAAGGAGAGCATTCATCAGAGAAGCAGCCAAGAGGCCCATGGTAGCTCCGGAAAAGCTGCAGAGATCCACAGATCAGGTGGGAGAATCTGTCCACAGGACAACTATTAGTCGTGCTCTCCACTAATCTGACCTGTGGGGAAGAGTGGCAAGAAGAAAGCCATTGTTGAAAGAAAACCATTAAAAGTCCTGTTTGCAGTTTGTGAGAAGCTATGCGGTGGACACAGCGGTGAAACAGCAGTGTGGCCTTAAACTAACACTGCACATCACCTTGAACACACCATCCCCACTGTGAAACATGGTGGTAGCATCATGTTGTGGGGATGCTTTTCAGCAGGGACAAGGAAGCTGGTCAGAGTTGATGGGAAGATGGATGGAACCAAATACAGGGCATTCTTGGAAGAAAACCTGTTATGCAGCGCACACACGACCAGAATTTCCGTTGGAAAAATCTTGGATGGTTTTTCCGACGGAATTCCGCTCAAGCTTGCCTTGTATACACACGGTCACACAAAAGTTTGCTGAACGCAGTAATGTACAACACTACGACGAGCCGTGAAAATGAAGTTCAATGTTTCCAAGCATGCGTTGGAATTTTGTGCGTCGGAATTGGTAGACGATCAGAATTTCCGATCGGAGCTTTTTCCGACCGAAAAATTGAGAACATGCTCTCAATCTTTTGCTGGCTGTAATTCCGCCAGTAAAAGTCAGATGGAGCATACACATGGTCGCATTTTCGGACCAAAAGCTCTCATCGGACTTTTGCTGGCGGAATTTCCGCTCGTGTGTACGGGGCATTAGAGTCTGCAAAAGACTTGAGACTGGGGTGGAGGATCACCGTCCAGCAGGACAACGACCCTAAACATACAGCCAGAGCTACAATGGAATGGTTTAGATCAAAGCATATTTATGTTTTAGAATGGTCCAAAGTCCAGAACAGACCTAAATCCAATTGAGAATCTGTGACTAGACTTGAAAATTGCTATTCACAGATGATCCAATCTGACAGAGCTTGAGCTATTTTGCAAAGAAGAATGGGCAAAAATGTCACTCTCTAGATGTGCAAAGCTGGTAGAGACATCCCCAAAAAGACTTGCAGCTTTAAGACTTGAAGTCGCACTTTTTTGAATGGTACTCATTTGCAAACATGGGGACCGACTTGTCATGCGACTTTGCAGTCCCAAATCACAGGACAAGTCGCACAAGTGTGAAAGGGGCCTTAGTGCTCTGTATTGGGATAAGTACACACTATATAGGGGATATACTTTGTTCAGGTTTCATGTCTGAAATATACATCCACTTTGTCAGATAAGGAGAATAGAAGGGAGCTATGGAATGATGGGGGAGTCTCAGAGGTGAGAATAGTCATAGAACTATCTGCTGTGATTTAGAAAGCTGAGATCCACATTCAGTCCATTATCTCTTGTGTCAAACAGAATTATCTTTTGTAGTTCAAAGGTTTTCCTTTCCTGAGCCTTTTCAACAGTCAAATTCCACTTCCTTCGAAAATTCCTCAAGAACCCCTTGGAAGCTCTAAGGCAAGGTTCACATCTATGTGTGTCTCAGAATTGTGCACTTTACTGACGGACAAAGAAACGCACTGCCCCTTAGTAGATGCGCAATGCTGTCATTCAATTTTAGTGGCACCCCCACACATCGGCAAATGTGGATTTTTCTCATGCACCAAACTGCATTTTTTTGTCCATGATTTTCTCAAGTAGGTACATATACGGCTTGTACATACGTCACGCACTGGAAAGTGAAAAACATGCAGTAACGCACCTGCGCTTGGTTGCACCTGTAGGTGTAAACTAAGGCTTAATCAATGTCCTGTACACTAACCCTGCCGCTGTTTTCCAGTGAATTCCTTTTTCCATTGAACCCTTGTTACTTTGTGACTTGGAATGCACATTTTCCTAGTAAGTATTACACTGTACTCCTTTGTGCATACAAATATTCCAAAAATAAATAGCAAATGTAAAAAAAAAAAATTAACCTCTGAAAGCCTAACCCCCCCCCCCCTCTCATGACCAGGCCATTTCTTCCTATATGGCACTATGTTACTTTAACTGTCAATTGTGCTGTACATAGCTGAAATTTTATGTAATCCCCCACACAAATAGAGCTTTCTTTTGGTGGTATTTGATCACCACTGGATTTTTTTTTTTTTATGCTATAAACAAAAAAGACCGACAATTTTGAAAAAAAAAATATATTTTTTACTTCCTGCTATAAAACCTATCTAATAAAATAAATAAAAAAAAAAAAGTAAAAAATCTAATTTCTTAAATTTAGGTCCGTATGTATTCTGCTACATATTTTTGGTAAAAAAATATTGATTGGTTTGTACAAAAGTTATAGCATCTACATCTATGGGATATATACTGGAATTTTTCTTATACTTGTAATGGCGGCGATCAGCGACTTATAGCGGGACTGCGATATTGCGGTGGACAGTCTGACACTAACTGACACTTTGTGGAAACCGGTGACACTAATAAAGTGATTAGTGCTAAAAATATACACAGTCCCTGTACTAATGACGCTGGCTGGGAAGGGGTTAAACATCTAGTCCAATCAAAGGGTTAAATTTGTGCCTAACCAGTGTTTGTGTACGCGGTGTCATGTTTTTACTAATAAGGAGAGAAGAACAGAGTGGCGGACAGGGAGTCCAGAGAAGAGAAGGGGGGTTGTGAGAAAAGGTAGAGCATAGGAGAGGAAGGGGGAGGGGAGTTCCCTCAGGCTGGGGGTTGAGGAGGATTAGTTTGGGAGTCCTAGGCTGGTTGGGCACAGGGGAGGAAGGACGTAAGACCACCATGGAGTCTACACTTTAAGGAATTAAGCATGAGTATCATTGAGGATACTTGAAGTTTTTTTGTGGATCATGAGGGTCGTCAGGGTGCTCTAGACCGCTACGAACGAAATAGGCATTTTCTTCCAGGCCCTCGCGATTGTATGTTTAGCAGCCATAATTATGTAGGTGGCCAATTTCTGCTGGTATAAAAAGAGGCCCGGGTTTGGACAATGGAGCAGTGCTAATTTGGCGTCCTTGCGGATGGTAAAAGGGTGAACAGAAGCCCAAAAAACCCTTGACCAGAATCCAACAAAGTGGGAACAGGACCACCAAATATACATTTCGTCTCCTTGCTGACCGCAGCCACGGAAGCATCTATCACTATAAGATGGATTCAACTTGGCAATGCGGGCCGGGGCCCAATACCATCGAAGGAGGCCCTTTATAGGCTGCTTTGGAGTGGAAGATCCCTTGAAGCAGTGAAGGGCACAATGTTCTGTAGGATGTAAGAAGTGGGCACTTGTAGAGTTCACACTGATAAGAATTGATGTCACTCTCGCACAAGTGTATTTCAAATGTTCAGCAAACATTCCCCAAGTGACTACAGAGCAGTAGAAAGGCATTTAGAAATTACTTCAGGTGTCCCTAGAAACTTCTAGATCTGTTTTTTCTTTTGCTGGTGAATTTCAGGGGGTTGGTTCTCAGTGGGTGCGTACAGCTGAAAACGCTCAAAGTTTCTTGTGCGCTATACACCCAAACCGCTAAAGTAACACACTTCCCTTCCTAGGGGGACAACACTCACTTTACCTTCTGTATCAGGTTATCAGAAGCAAGCAGGAACACTGGGGAACGCAGTTTCAGAACTGCATGTATGTAAAAGGGTGTTGGAGGGTCTATTGATCTAGCTGCTGGGGATCTATTATTTTTTGGAAATATATTGTTGCTGGCGAGGGGGTCTATTGATGCTGGGGAGGACTATTTTTGCTGGCGAGGAGGTTTTATGTTGCAGACTGCTGGGGGGGTGGTATCTATTGATGCTTGTAGATGTTTTGTTGCTGGGGTGGATCTGTTATTGCTTGGAGGGTATTTTGTTGTGAGGGGGTCTATTGTTGCTGTGGGCATCTATTGCTGCCAGGGGATCTATGGTTGGGGAAACTGTGAACAAAGCAAATAATAACAGAAAAGATTTTGGGCAGGATCAACAGATATTGTTTTGCGCTTAGATGAAAAGATACAACAAAACATTTTCTTTGATATATTTAACAGAATAAAGGGGGCCAAATAAGAAAAGTTTCTGTGTTCGAGTTTGGGTATGCATGAAACTTTTTTTTTTTTTTGTATTTTTGTTATATCCAGCAATGAGAATAACCTTTGAACAGTACAAGAAGTACAGCAGTTACATCTACATCCATGGTTAGGATAGACTTTAGAGTGTAATGCAGATGGATTAGGGGAAAGGCAGAAAAGCTGAATTTTATTGTAGGTTTATCCTGGTGTTCCCCCGCCCCAAAATAAATTTTCCAAGTAAATGTTTAACCGTTTCTGTACCGCACATATACTGGGGCAGGGCGGCCTGCCTGCCGTAAACGTACCTGTACGTTGTTTCCTCTTCCTGGGTCTGGGGTGTGCACGCATATTGCCGGAGACCTGCTCGTGCTGTGATTGGACACAGCCGGAGGCCAATCAGCCGGTCTGGCAGCCGGAATCCGCTGATCGTTTGCTGGAGAGGCAGAACGGCGGTCTGCCTATGTAAACAAGGCAGACCGCTGGTCTGTCAGAGGAAGCGAGAGCTTGTATTAATCAGGAACACAGATGTCTTTTCCGCCAGTCAGTCCATCCCCCACACAGTTAGAGAACACACCCTAGTAGCACACCTAACCCTTTGATCGCACCTGATGTTAACCCCTTTCCTGCCAGTGTCAATTATATAGTGACAGTGCTTTTTTTTTTTTTTTTTTTTTTTTTTTTTTTTTTTTTAGCACTGATTACTGTATTGGTGTTACTTTTCCCCAAAAAGTTTCACTTAGTGTCCAATTTGTCTTCCGCAATGTCAGTCCCGCTAAAAATCGCTGATCGCTGCCATTACTAGTAAGGATAAAAATGCCATAAAAATATCCCATGTGATACTCGAAAAATTAGAATATCATGCAAAAGTTCATTTATGTCACTAATGCAACTTAAAAGTTGAAACTAATATATGAGATACTCATTACATGCAAAGCAAGATAGTTCAAGCCGTGATTTGTCATAATTGTGATGATTATGGCTTACAGCTCGTGAAAACCCCAAATCCACAATCTCAGAAAATTAGAATATTATGAAAAGGTGCAATATTCTAGGCTCAAAGTCTCCCAATTTAATCAGCTATTTAAGTCAATAACACCTGCAAAGGGTTCCTGAGCTATTAAATGGTCTCTCAGTCTGGTCCAGTAGAAATCACAATCATGGGAAAGACTGCTGACCTGACAGTTGTGCAGGAAACCATCATTGACACCCTCCATAAAGAGGGAAAGCCTCAAAAGGCAAAAGAAGTTCTATGTTCCCAAAGTGCTGTATCAAAGCACATTAATAGAAAGTTATGTGGAAGGGAAAAGTGTGGAAGAAAAAGGTGCACAAGCAGCAGGGATGACCGCAGCCTGGAGGGGATTGTCAGGAAAAGGCCATTCAAAATGTTTGGGACTTTCATAAGGAGTGTACTGAGGCTGGAGTCAGTGCATCAAGACTAGAGCCACCACACACAGACGGATCCTGGACATGGGCTTCAAATGTTCCTCTTGTGAAGCCACTCCTGAACAACAATGTCAGAAGCGTCTTACCTGGGCTAAAGAAAAACAGACCTGGTCTGTTGCTCAGTGGTCCAAAGTCCTCTTTTCTGATGAGAACAAATTTTGCATCTCATTTGGAAACCAAGGTCCCAGAGTATGGAGGAAGAATGGAGAGGCACACACTGCAAGATGCTTGAAGTCACGTGTGAAGTTTCCACAGTCTGTGTTGATTTGGGGAGCCATGTCATCTGCAGGTGTTGGTCCACTGTGCTTCATTAAGTCCAGGGTCAACGCAGCCATTTACCTGGAGATTTTGGAGCACTTCATGCTTCCTTTCACAGACGGGCTCTATGAGGATGCCGATTTCATTTTCCAGTAGGATTTGGCACCTGCCCACACTGCCAAAAGCGCCAAAACCTGGTTCAATGACTGTGGGATTACTGTGCTTGATTGGCCAGCAAACTCGTCTGACCGAAACCCAATAGAGAATCTATGGGGCATTGCCAAGAGAAAGATGAGAGACATGAGACCGAACACTGCAGAAGAGCTGAAGGCCGCTATTGAAGCATCCTGGTCTTCCTTAACACCTCAGCAGTGCCACAGGCTGATAGCTTCTATGCCATGCTGCATTGAGGCAGTAATTACTGCAAAAGGGGCCCAAACCAAGTACTGAGTACATATGCATGCTTATACTTTTCAGAGGTCCGATATTGTTCTATGTACAATCCTTGTTTTATTGATTGCATGTAATGTTATAATTTTCTGAGATTGTGGATTTGGGGTTTTCATGAACTGTAAGCCATAATCATCACAATTATGACAAATCACGGCTTGAACTATCTTAAATATTAATTTCACCTTTTAAGTTGCATTAGTGAAATAAATGAAATTTTGCACGATATTCTAATTTTTCGAGTATCACCTGTAGTTTGTAGATGCAAAAACCAATCAATGTATGCTAATTGGGATTTTTTTTTTACCAAACATATGTAGCAGAATAAATATTGGCCTAAATTGATAAAGAAATTCGATTTTTTTTTTTTTTAAATTTGTGTTATTGGATATGTTTTTATAGCAAAAAGTAAATATAGTTTTTTTTTTGTTTTTTTTTTTCAAAATTGTCGGTCTTTTTTCTTTCTTTTTTTTTTTTTTTTTTTTTTTTATAGCACAAAAATAAAAACCACAGAGGTGATTAAATACCACCAAAAGAAAGCTCTGCTTGTGGGAAAAAGAGGACACAATTGTCAGTTAAAGTAACGCAGTGCCGTATTGCAGAAAGTGGCCTGGTGATTAAGGGGGTAAAACCTTCCGGGGCTAAAGTGGTTAAATAAAACCTTTCAATATTCATTGTTCATTAATTGGAGATCCAATGGTGTCATCAATGGGTCTCTATGCAGTGCAAGCAAATTATGGTGGGAGGGGCCAGCAAGGTGTTGTCTATAACATCCTGAAAACATAATAGCACACTGCCCCTATTCTCCTCTCAAGGGCCCTCAGTCTTAATGCAAGCAGTGATCTGGCTCCTGGGCGGAGTTATGCAAATGTCAAAATGCTGTGACGGGGGGATGTCAGTCTGAAGGAGTGGGCATTTCTACACTAGACTATAATTGCTTGGAGACCGCCCTAGGTAAAACCCACATGTGATACTGAACCTCCATGATCGAAAGAATTGAAATCCAGTGAATGAAAGGGGTGGGCCATGGACAGTCACCATGCCTTTTTCTGCAGTGCGCGTTTGTGTGGAGGCGGCCATCTTGGTAGAGGCAGGGCTTTGCTTCCTCGTGTCAGGTGGAAATGACAACTGGTGGTGTGATGATAGAGGAAGCACAAATCACAGAATGGAGGAAGCGTAAGCAGGGAAGATCCTTGTATTGCAGGTCCTCGGGTACAACTTCCTCTCCATCAAGGAGAACCGTGAGCAGCACAGTAGTGACATCACCAAATCTCACTCCAAACCTGGTGACACTAGCAGTCAGAGACAGCAGTGCCTTAGATGATCTCACACTTCTAGGCAACTTGCATTCTGTCAGTAGAGAAGGTATTGATCCTGTGTTCCTGCAAAACAGAAACATTGATCGCTGCCTTCCTATAGTAAAAGCACCTCCCCCCACAGTGAGAAAGCACAGGCTAGGCACACAGTTATCCCTTTGATTGCCCCTGATGTTAACTCCTTCCCAGCCAGTGTCATTAGTACAGTGCATATTTTTTTTAGCAGTTATCACTGTATTATTGTCACTGGTCCCCAAAAAGTGTCAGTGTCCAATTTGTCTGCCACAATATTCAATAGGGAGGTAAGTACAGTGCTGCGCTAAAAAATACAAGAAAATATATATCACAATTAGAAGCTAACACACCTATAGACTCAGGTTAGGGTTAAAAATAAAAAATAAAAGTGTAGCGCTATATATATATATATATATATATATATATATATATATATATATATATATATATATATATATATATATATATATATATATATATATATATTCGAAAGGTCTTACGTGTATAGAAACAGTGAATAAAACCTAATCATCCCTTGTAGGGCAAAAGTATAAAGTACATAATGAAGTGACACTGTGTGATTGAAATACAGTAAATATTAATAACCAATAATAAAGATAATAATAAATTGAGTCTGGAAAACCATACGCATTTGGCAAATCAACCACTCAAGTCCATATAACTCCATATCAACACATATTTTGGATTTATATGGACTTGAGTGGTTGATTTGCCAAATTCGTATGGTTTTCCAGACTCAATTTATTATTATCTTTATTATTGGTTATTAATATTTACTGTATTTCAATTGTTGTTTTGAATCACACAGTGTCACTTCATTATGCGCTTTATACTTTTGCCCTACAAGGGATGATTAGGTTTTATTCACTGTCTGCCACAATATTGCAGTCCCGCTATAAGTTGCTGGTCGCCGCCATTACTAGTAAAAAAATAAATAATAATATCCCATACTTTGTAGATGCTATAACTTTTGCACAAGCCAATCAATATCCCTTATTGGGATTTTTTTTTTTTACCAAAAATATGTAGCAGTAGCAGAATACATATTGGGCTAAAATGATGACATTTGGATTTTTCCTTTTATTTTATGGATATGTTTTATAGCAGAAAGTGAAAAAAAAAATTGTTTCTTTTTTTTATTTTTTTGATCCAAAAAAAAAAGAGCAAATACCACCAAAAGAAAGCTTTATTTGTGTGGGGAAAAAGGACATACATTTTATTTGTGTACAGTGCTGTGTAACCGCACAATTGTCAGTTAAAGTACCATATTGCAAAAAAATGACCTGGTCATGAAGGGGGGTATATCTTCCAGAGGTCAAATAGTTAACTAAAATGCTACGCAAGAGCTTTCCCTAAACACTGCCAGTTCTGGCTTATTGGTTATAACAGGGCTCGACAAACCCCGGGCGCCAGGTCGCATTTGCGACTAGAATTAGCGACCTGGCGCCTGGGGCGGCACAGCTGGGGGGTATCCTGTCTCTGTGCGGACTCCGACACCCCCCCCCCGTGCGATCGCGTCGGGCCGCGCCGGCCGGTAATTGAGGCCCCGGCTTTGCGGCCTTCTTCGGTAGTTCTGGAGTCCTTCTGAAATCTGGCGCCATCTTGTGGTGGCCGTTGGTATTGCAACCAGCAATGCTAATGCAATGCTAATGCGAAATACCTGCCTGTTTTCACTGCCCATCTCCTTCCCAAAGTGGAGAAGAGAAGGAAGTGAATGTGGGGATAGCCTTTTTTTTTTTTTTTCATAATAGACTTTATTTTTATTCATTTATATTTATATAAAAACTGTTTATTTATTTTTTTCCTAATTAAAATTAATTTATTTGTTATCTCCCTGCTTGGTCCCGTTCACACGGGCTGTCTGATCAGGTTCGCCTGTCTGTTTTTCAGGCGGACCTGATCGGACCCTTAGAGCCCTTTGACACCGAGCCGCAGGGGGCGTCGGCGGTAAAGCGGCGCTATTTTTAGCGCTGCTTTACCGTTGTTTTAGTGACGCTATTCGGGCCTCTAGCGGGGCGGTCTTTTTCTGTGTAAATTTAAGATTAGTTATTTTTTATATTGAAAATAAAGCTTTGTCGGTCGTTTAAAAAAAAACCTGGCTCCTAACTTTTTTAGCTGGCTCCTAGATTCCAAGCAAATTTGTCAAGCCCTGGGTTATAAGACCAACAGTTGGTTCTGTCTGGCCTGTTGCTCAGTGCCTGAACTGTATGCCAGTGTATTCCCAGTCTTCCCTTCCACAACAAAGCTTATATACCCTTAAGGACTTGTGTCAAACGCAGGGCCCATGGGACTAATCCGACCCGCTAGGCCATTTCATGTGGCCCTTGCACCTCTCATGCAGTTGTGGCACCTCCTTCTCTCCGCCCCCAACTTGTCTCAGCAGTCTGCAGCAGAGAGGGGGACAGAAGTCCTCCTACAGATCCTGCGTGCCTCTGTGCAGGTGCTGCACCCCCTCCTCTCCGCCTCCCCTGTTCCCACAATTCAGCAGACTCCAGCAGCTGACTCCAGCCCTCCTCTGTTCCTCCTCCAGATCCTGCACTTTCTGCTTTCAAGCTCCACCCCCAGCTTCTTCCTAGCAGCAGCACAAGGTAAGGGGGTGCACTCTGATGTAAGGGAGGGTGGGCCCACTCTTGACCTCTGGTGGGGGGGCTCTTTACATCTGATGTAATGGGGGGTGGGGGTGCTATGGACATCTGGTCTTGCAACTATCTACAACCAGCTCTTTGAGAGCAACTAATGCTGATGTGGCCCACGATGAGGTTGAGTTTTTGACACCCCTGCTCTAAGGTGTTCATTGTGAAGATGCCTCAGAAGCCATATGCCTGTGTACCAGGTCAGGATCTTCTAAAGAAGAATGGTTAGATGCTTATCCCAGGACTCTCAAGGGTGTTTTTCCATGTTATAAAATTGATTGAACAAATATTATGTCATTAACTACTTAAGGACTGCCCGCCGCAGTTGTACGTCAGCTGTTTGAAGTGGAATACCGTTATTGTGGCAGCAGATGGCTGCCATAACCCCAGTATCCTCTTCAATAGCAGACGTCCTCTTTCAGATAAAAGTGGCCTCAGCGGCAGATTCACCGCAGGATCACTTTTATCGGGGGCGGGAGAGGGGCTCCACCGCCTACCGGAGCCATCGGTAGCGGCGGAGATGATCGGGTCCTCTCCCCTCACAGGCTGGATCCTGAGTGAGGGAAAGGTGGCCCCCGCTCGGCTCCACACCATTGGATGGCGGAAGCGACGTCAAACTTCCCTTCCGTCCAATGGTCTTGAAGGGGAAAAAAAATTTTGCAAAAAAAAAAAAGACATTTAATTTTTTTTTTTTCTTTTTATTGCATTTTAGTGTAAATGTTAGATCTGAGGTCTTTGACCCCATATCTCACATTTTAAGGTCCTGTAATGCTTTTTTACTATTACAAGGGATGTTTACATTCCTTTTAATAGGAATAAAAGTGACCCAATTTTTTTTTTTTAAAGGACAGTGTCAAAATAAAAAAGTAAAATAAATAAGAAAAAAAAAAAAAGTGAAGCGCCCGTCCCGCCGAGCTCGCGTGCAGAAGCCAACGCATACGTAAGTCGCGCCTGCATATGAAAACTGTGTTCAAACCACACGTGAGGTATCGCCGCGATCCTTCGAGCGAGAGCAATAATTCTAGTGCTTGATCTCCTCTTTAACTCAAAACCGGATAACATATAAAAAATGTTAAACATCGTCTAAAGATATTTAAGGGTCAAAGTTTGTCGCCATTCCACAAGCGGGCGCGACATGTTGGGTATCAATTTACTCGGCGTAACATTATCTTTCACAATATCAAAAAAAAATTGGGCTAACTTTACTGTTGTCTTATTTTTTAATTTAAAAAAGTGTATTTTTTCCCAAAACAAATTGCGCTTGTAAGACCTCTGCGCAAATACGGTGTGACACAAAGGATTGCAGCGACCGCCATTTTATTCTGTAGGGTGTCTGAAAAAAATATATATACAATGTTTGGGGGTTCTAAGTAATTTCCGAGCAAAAAAAAGATTTAACTTGTAAACACCAAGTCTGAAAAATATGCCCGGTCCTTAAGTGGTTAAAGAAGGGACTGAAGCTGTGAATATAAACCTGTGCATGGAAAAATGAATTTCCCATCATCACTTTCACATAAACAGGAAAACCCGCTCCAGGTGTCTGAGACCCAATATCTCCTCCCCCGTCAGGTATGGGTGCCTGCTCAGTATGCAAGTAGCATATAAAAGAAAAAGTAATCTGGATGGCTGCACTCCAACAAAAATCTATTAATGACAGTCCATACAGCAAAAAGGATAAAATAGATCTCTAACGCGCTTCACACCGTAACCACTGGTGTTACTCATATTTTATGCTTTTTGCTGTATGGACTGTCATTAATAAAGAGATTTTTGTTTGAGTACGGCCATCCGGATTACTTTTTCTGTTATCTTTTTCACATACAGTACTTTGAAGTCCAGCTAACACTTTTTAAGTATTTATAGCTATCCTTGGCATTGGAATTTAGCAGAAGTGACTTGTAGGTAGGGGCAGCCGCTGTTCTCGTATTCTGACAGCTGCAGGTACAGGCTGTCACAATACAATAGCCACAACAGGAGATTCGCCCATCCATGCTGTGTAGCGCGGATGGACAAATCTGTTGGCTGAAGGAAACTCAGTGCTTAAGGAGGTATTAATCATTGGCAGTGGCACCCAATCTGGAATATTTTGTTCTAAATTCATTGCTTTAAAGCGTGGCAAATGTTTAGAATGTACTTTTTCCATATGGTAAATCTTCATTTTCATCATTTCGATTTTTCACTTTTTGTCAATTTTATGTGTCATTTGTTCAAGTATTTTGCTTTTATTTATAAGCACTATTTAAATCAAGATGTAATCTTTGCCTGTACAAATATGTAGAAAATGGCAGCAATTTTCATGGGGTGTACATTCCTTTTCACATGGCTCTAAATAGTTACCACAAAATCTCTTTATACCCGGGCGCAGAAGACAATCTGGGTTAGACTCTGCTACTAAAACTTAAATGTCCGCAGGTCCTGTTCTGTGAATAAGATGATAATAATTTCCTCTTCTGTTGGTGTCCCGTCTTGTCAGAAGACACATTTTCTTCAGAGATTATCTTGAAGACATGAAAGGTCTTGTGCTGAGGTTTCGGCCCTGCCGTCTGATCATACCGATGGAGGAGGATCTGCTCGGAAGTCCCTGATGAGGGACAGATAAGATCAGAGAGGGAGGAATCCTCCCCTCCTCATACGTGTAACATCAGGGTAATCTGCTCTGTATGTACATGTGCTGTGCAAAGTGACTCTTCAAGGCTGGCCTGTCGTGTTGGTTCCCTGGGCTATAGGGCCCCCCTAGGCATACAAAAATAGTTTATATAGTTATTCAGTTAATACATCTTTTAAAGCAGAGCATATATAATAAAAAAGATGGTACAAAAATGATTAAAAGTCCTGTGTTTCCCCAATAGACAATTTAAATAGTACCTGGAAAATCTACGTTGTGATGGATGACAACACTTAGTATAGCTGCTGCTCCTCTCTATATTAGGACCCCATGTGATTCTGTAAAGAGTACATGGGTAAAGAAAGAGAGAGAGCGATGGTTCCACCTTCTAAGTGTAGTTTATTAACCCCTTCACGCCACCGTAATGCAAACATGCGTCCTTCGCCTTGAAGGCGTTGTACCGAGGCATCACCCTGGTACCGTTTTTTTTTTTTTTTTTTGTTTTTTTTTAGAGCTGATGGTCGACTTTCTTGTAATAACAACCGATGCGGCTAAGCAGCCGCTCGACTGTTATGCCAAGTAGCGGGAGCCGCCACCTGCGGACCAGTCGGCACGCCCGCCGGCTGGCCAGTGACCCGAACAATGCCGGGATCGGGTCTCGGATCTAGTAACCCGGAAGCGAAGTCAGGACATCACTTCCGGTTTACTGAAGACTTAAAGGCGCCAGATTTTAAATAATGACGGCATTCAAAACAGCCAAACTTGGCGTTTTGAATGCTTTTAAGTGCAAAGAAGGGATTTGGGGTCCCAGACCCCATATCTCTCCATAAAGAGTACCTGTCACTGCCTATTACTGTCACAAAGGATGTTTACATTCCTTATGACAGCAATAAAAGTGATCAAAAATAAAAAAATTAAAGGGACAATGTAAAAATAAAAAAATTAAATAACAAATGATCAAAAAAATTTAAAGCGCCCCATCCCTCCGCGCTCACACGCATGAAGCGAACACATATATAAGTGGCGCCTGCAAATGTAAACTGTGTTCAAATCACACATCTGAGTTATCATCACGATCAATAGAGCGAGAGCAATAATTCTCGTGTCGCCTTTGGGGATTTTTTTAAGTACCGTAGTTTGTCGCCATTTCACGAGTGGGTGTAATTTTAAAGCATTAAATGTTGGGTATCTAGCTAATCGGCATAACCTCATCTTTCATATTATGCAAAAAAATTGGCTAACTTTACTGTTTTGTTTTTTCCTTGTTCATTAAAGTGTATTTCTTACAAACCAATTGCATTTGAAAGACGGCTGCGCAAATACATTGTGACATACGATTACCATTTTATTCTCTAGGGTCTCTGCTAAAAAAAAAATATATATATATATATATATATATAAAATCAGGCACTCCCTGATTTACAAACGAAACGTACCTCCGTGCCGGTCGCTTGTGCTCCATGCTGGTCCTAGATACCTCCAAGCAGCTGTCTTGCAGCGCCGGACACATCCCACACTACAGTAGTACTACATGTACTGCATGGCCAGAAGAGCGCAGATAACATAACTGCATGCCCGGAATATCCCACTTCCATGCACAGGCTGGAGTTACACTTAAAAATGCACTGTTCCGACTTACACACAAATTCCACTTAAGATCAAACCTACAGTCCCTATTGTGTTCGTAACCAGGAGACTGCCTGTTATAGAACACCCCGATTTTACCAGATTTTAGTGGAATGTATGCAGTTTAGAGCCTTAATATACTCTGGAAATAACACACAGGACAAATAAACAATTGGACAAAAAAGAAATCATGGAATAATATATATATTATATATATATATATATATACACATAGGTGACAGCAACAGCAATTTTGTTAGTTTATTCTATTAAATAGCAGCGCGCAACTACCAATTTATATAATTGTATAATAATAGTGTGTGACTGTGGTGGGACATTAGAGTGTAAAAAAAAAAGGAGAGAAGAAAAACAGACAATGACAAAATAAGTAAAATCAAAGTGCTTAAAAAATCTAAGTCCATTAGTGACAGAACACAGGGGGGCTGCACAGGACACAGGGACACATGCACAGGACACAGGGACACATGTACAGGACACAGGTAGGCTGCACAGGACACAGGGACACATGCAGCTGCGGATGGGCATTGTTGACCCTCTTTTTCCACTTACTGTAGCTGCTGCATTTCTCACCCTCGGCTTATACTTGGGTCAATAACTTTTCCCATTTTTTTGTGGTAAATTAGGGGCCTCGGCTTATATTCGGATCGACCTATACTCGAGTATATAGGGTAAATGATTTTAGCAAATGGCTGCAATATAACAAAGACTGAAAAATTTAAGGGGGTCTGCATACTTTCTGTCCCTACTGTATATGTCACTAATGGACTTAGATTCTTTTGAGCACTTTTATTTTACTTATTTTGTGATGGTTTGTTTTTATTCTGTTTTTAGTGTAAATGTAGCGCTGTCTCATTCACTTATTTCATATCTTTTCTTTTGTGGGAACACATAGGTGACAGCAGCAGCAATTTTGTTAGTTTATTCTATTAAATAGCAGCGCGCAACTACCAATTTATATAATTGTATAATAATAGTGTGTGACTGTGGTGGGACATTAGAGTGTAAGCTCCTCTGGTGCGGAGACTGACTGGCTCAGTGTTCCTTGTACAACACTGTGGAATATTACGGAGCTATATAAATATACAGCAATAATAGTGACTGAACTAAGTAATGATCACAATTTTGTTTTATTCTTGTACATTTCTTTTTCCCATTGAATGGCAGTGGAGTAAGTTGGGTAACACAGGTGTGCGGCATGTAACCTCCTAGGTGCCTCTCCGCCAGGGATCAGCGGAGCGGGAACGATTAAACATGGAAAGCGGAAGATGAGGGGAGATTTTATCATCAGGAGGAATTGGCAGCATCCAGGCCACGGACTCTACTGATCTCCCCGTCACACTCGCTGGATCCGGCCTTTGAAGTGCCGCCATCTAGGGATCTGAGAGTTTGGCTCCAGGCCTGATGATAAAACAGGCCCTTTCTTCCCAAAGAGTTATTTGGGTCATTGGAGCTGTCTACAAGCCCTGAGCCGGTGATGAGATGTAAATGAATTGTGAAACAAAAGCGCTGTGTGCCGAAGACCTTTCCTGTCTGCTAACAAGTTATTCCTTAAAAAAAAGATCAAAAGTCCTGCTAAAAAATCACCCTTCTGATTCCAGGTCGGTTTGCGAAGAGAATGTTACAGGAGAATTACAAAAAAAAAAACACATGGGCCTTATTTTATTTTTTTTATGGATGATTTTAGTATGGTCATTGCTAATAAGCTGCCCCCTTGCTTGACCACTGTGGAGTAGCACTCAGTCGCTGTCTATAGTGCAAGATTCACATCAGCATGCTGTAGCAATTGTTCTTCCACCGTTCCAAGTTTGTGACTCAACCCAACTGCAGCCATAACTTTATTTTTGAGTGGAGTAGTGAGGGCTTACAGCCTCTGCCAGATTTTTTTGTTTCCCTCTGGGGAAATTTTTCTTACTTTTTGTCTCTTCCAACACCCATCACCTGGACAGGAAGTCAGGAGAAATCTTACAGACAGCCATAAAAACTATGGGAAAGTGGATAAGGGGCACTGGAACCCTGAAGATTGTTTATACGAGGGACGTTCAAGTCAAACTGGCACTTTTCATTTTACAGGTATAAAAAAGGATGCTAGCATGGCAGCACTACATACAGTAGTGAGTGGCAATATGCAGCCCCACTCCACTGAACTTTTCTGCATGGGGTTGCATATTTGCATTTCTCTCTTTGTGCTGGGAGCCCGCCGCACAGAGAACAGGGTCTCGCCGTGAGCCCCGAGCCCAGTACTAACGATCAGGACCCAGAACTCGAGATTCTGGGTCTCCTGGTTGGCGTGATAGCCTCTGATTGGCTGTCACTGTCAAGCTTACCCCTGTGTTTTCTGTCAATGGACGAGAAAGATACATTGTATCGTTCTCAGTCCTTCAAAAGAGAGGGGGAAAAAAGTGTATAGAAAAATGATTAAATGACGAAATAATATAAATTTAAAATAAAAAACCTAGATCAAGGTTTGATCTAGATCAGTGCCAGGTTTAGTGTTTGGGTCAGGGTCAGTATTTTTTGGACAGATTTTTTTAAATTAGTATCAGCGTCAGTGTATTTTTACCTAGGGTAAAAGCGCACTTTTGTTTTTTGGGCTGTACTACTGGTACAAACAGCAAATGACATTCACATATGTGGTATCGCGTTGATCGTTGGGAGCAAGAGAATTTATTTTGAGTTCTTTGGTCGTAGGCTATGGTAGTAACAAGAAATAAACAGCTAAATTTAAAAAATAAATATATATATATATATATATATAATATATTTTTTAAAATTTTGGGCCAGTTTTTCTTTGATATGAAAAAAAAAAAATCAGGAGATATCCATTACCATTTACCACCAAATGAAAACAAGATATAATCTGCCTGGATGCACAAAGCAGTTGTGATATGTACTGTCAAAGTTGCAAAATTGGGCTTAGGTATTAAGGTTTGTTTTACCCTTAGGCTTGAACGGGTTAATCAAAATGGTGGACAACAGTGTTAGTGCGTGCATGGAGCAGCTCCACCACAGACTCGTCACCACCAAAAATTTTTCAAATAATTGTATCTGCAGGTAAAGTGATGGCGAGTATTTTCTGGGACACGTGGCGTTATTCATGTGGATTTTCTACCCTGTGGTGCCAATATCAACAGTGAATATTACTGTCATGTTCTGAGCTATGTGCATGCGTGTCTGCGGAAAAAACAGCCTTGTTTAATCACCAAGGGTGTCCCGTTTCTCCAGGACAACGCATGAGCTTATACTGCTTACCACACTACATGCATTTCTTATCCCACATCACGGGACACAGAGCCATAGTAGTTACTGTGTGGGTTATAGGCCACCTTCAGGTGATGGACACTGGCACGCCCTAAGACAAAAGTGCACTCCCTACATAACCCCTCCCACCACTGGGAGTACCTCAGTTTTTTTGCCAGTGTCTAAGGTGTTGGTCACGAGTAAAGATGTGCTGTGCTGAGCTCCACTGGAGCAATCCTTGCTGGGGCTAGCCATTCAGCCGGATCCATTCAAAGTAGTCTTTTTGGCCGAATTGAATGGTACCCGGGCCTCATATCCAAAGAAATGAGGCCTTGCCTGTAACGCTTCTCTTTTTAGAGAGCTGGACCCCGGGATCCAGTACTTTTTGGTATTAAGGCCATAAAGTGGCGGGATGCTATTACAGGTCCAGGATTGTGGGTTTCCTCGAGGATCCCCAGCTCCTGAAGGTTGAAAATTGGGTCTGTTGGTTTACCACAGAAAACCCTGCAGTGGGAAATGTAAGTGGAGTTTTCTTAGAATTTTTCAAAATTTTCTTATGTCTCCTTTAATTAGTAAATGCTGTCATGCCTATGTGTCACCACTGGGGGCTGTATTGAGCACTCACCGTCTCATGCTTCTCGGAGAACCCACACTGTGTCTTGGAAGCTGCAGATTTTTCTTCCTCCGGCCAAGCAGCAGACCTCCGGTAAGTCTGGGGGGGTTTCCTCTCCCCACCAGATGCCCCCCTGTGTGGTTTTCTTCCCCTCTTCTTGGGGGAAAAAGCGCTGCATATTTTTGAAAAAAAGAAAAATGGCGCGAATGGCACACCCCCCCCCCCCCCGCCATTTTCTGTTTCCCCCCCTTGGATCCCGTAGGATCGGAGGCCGTGCTCGCGCGGGAGAAAGCTCTTATTAAAAAATAGAGGGGGAAGGGCCATAGGTGACGCGGGGAGTGGGGTTTAGCGCAGCATTGGCGTCCTCCAATGTCCAGCGTGGGAAGGTAGGTTTTAAAAGCACCATTTGTGCTGTTGCATGCTGCAGAAGGGACACAAGAGCAAAGGTGGCATGTAAGAAGTTTTGGTAACACAGGCATATCTTTTGACATATTTACTACTGCATCAGGCTGAGCATTAATAGCAGTGACAGAACTGGACTATTGCTCAAATAGTAGATGCCTTCCTTCTGGTAGTACCTCTGCTTTGTGCATCGGGCTATGGTCGGAAGGTGGGTAAAGACACCTCTAAAAAGGGCTCTAGAAGGACTGTTAGTCACACGGAAGTCTAGAACCATCGCAAAAAAGATGGCATCCTCCCCTGAAAGTGATATGGCTGGTCAGAGTGAGCCACCAGGAGGGGCAAGTGTTGCAGCTGTTCTTAACACTGCAGCCCCTGCGTATAATACTAAGGAGTTTTTTTCTTCAACCATTTTAAGCTTGGTGCAAAAAATTGATGCTTTAATTGCACCTCAGAGTGGGACTAAGTGTAGCAGGTCCCCGTCCATTGCTCAGGACCCTCATGCTGAGGAACAATGGACGAGAGATGACGAATTTCTCTTAAAAGACCAGGAAGAGGCTGAAGTCTCCTCTTCCTAGAACCTGATACGGAAGTATCAGGTTCACACGAAAGATTGTTGGTACAGTCTCTCACTGAATTGGTCCGCTCCACATTTTTACTGCCAATAACGCAGTCAGTCGATGAGCCCACTTCTGGTTTGGGTTCACTAATCTATTCATTTTTTTTTCCTATCCATTCATGGCTAAGGAAGCTAATGTATTCTGAGTGGGAGCACCCAGATAAACAGTTTTTTCCTCCAAAAAAATTTTTCAATACTTTATCCTATGGATGAAGACTTTTATTAAAAAAATGGGGAATTCCAGCAATTGACGCTGCCATATCCTCTGTAAACAAAAACCTGACTTGTCCAGTAGACCATGCTTATGTGTTAAAGGACCCAACGCATAAGAAGTTGGAGTTCCTTTTCCTTCCCGACCGGTGCACGCCGATGTACGTCGGCAGAATGGCACGTCTGGGCAAATGGGCTTACAGGTACGTCCATTTTAATGGACGTACGCACCGGCCGGGAGCGCCGTGAGTCGGGTCGCGGGTCCCGCAGACTCAATCGCCGCGGGGATAACCGCGATCGCCTCACGGAGAGGACGAACGGGGGGATGCTGATGTAAACGGCATCTCTCCGTTCTGACTAGTGACAGTCTCACTGATTTCTGCTCCCTGACATCGGGAGCAGAGATCAGTGTAGTGTCACAGCTAGCCCATCCCCCCTACAGTTAGTAATCACTCCCTAATACTGACTTAACCCTTCCCCGCCCCCTAGTGGTTAACCCCTTCACTGCCAGTGTCATTTATACAGGAATCAGTATAAATGACAATGGTCCCAAAAATGTCCGAAATGTCTGCCATAATGTCGCAGTCGCAATAAAAATCGCTGATCGCCACCATTACTAGTAAAAAAAAAATTTATAAAAATGCCATAAAACTATCCCCTATTTTGTAAACGCTATAACTTTTGCGCAAACCAAGCCTAAACTGAGGGAAAAAAAATTTTTTTAATATATTTTTGGGGGATATTTATTATGGCAAAATGTAAAAAATAATGCGTTATTTTTAAAATTGTCGCTCTTATTTTGTTTATAGCGCAAAAAATAAAAATTGCAGAGGTGATCAAATGCCACCAAAAGAAAGCTCTATTTGTGGGGAAAAAAGGACGTCAATTTTGTTTGAGAGCCACGTCACACGATCGCGCAATTGTCAGTTAAAGCGACGCAGTGCCGAATCGCAAAAAGTGCTCTGGTCAGGAAGGGGGTAAAATCTTCCAGGGCTGAAGTGGTTAAAAACTATATTTCGCTGACCGGTTCAGTTGTTCAGGCTGCACTGGCAGCTATCGGAGTATCGCAGTCCTTAAAGGACCAGTTCATAGAGGGTACTCTGTCATTCCTGATTAACAGGCCCAGGAGTTGGCCGGGATATCAGAAGCGTTGTGTTTTACAGTAGACACTATGAAAGATTCTATTCTCCAGGCCTTTGGTTGAAAAATTGGTCAGTCGACGCACCATGCAAAAAGCTTTTGGCCAGTTTTCCTTTTCATGATCGACGGTTGTTTGGAGACGATCTGGATAAATACATCCAAAGAATTTCTAATGGAAAAAGTTCCCTTCTACCAGTTAAGAAGTTTAAGCATTTTTCTTTTAAACATGCTTCTTCTCCAGTGCCAGGGGCATCAGCCTCCAGGCAGTCACGATGGCCTCCACCGTCAGGTTCAAGAGGTAAACCTCAGGGTCAGTCCCAGGGCCAAAAAAGATTTTGGGGAAAGAAACCCACAAAACGGAATACTAAAGACTCCTTATGAAGGGGCGCCCCCGCTCGCTCAAGTGGGGGGAAGGCTTCTACAGTTTTTGAAGGTCTTTGCAGGAACAATGTCAAGACAGATGGGTGGCTTCCTCAATTTCTCTAGGTTACAAACTAGATTTCTGAGAGTTCCCGTCTCCTCATTTTCTCAAATCAAACGTTCCCAGAAATCCAGTGAAAAAGAAGTCTCTCTCTTTCTAGCTTTGGATCATCTCTTGTCTCAAAGAGTGATAAACGGGAATGTCAGACCCATTTTAGATCTCAAAGATCTCAACTGGTTTTTGAATATCCGTTCTTTTCACATGGAGTCAATCCGATCAGTAGTCTCCATCCTACAAGGGGGCGTCAAACGACATCAAGGATGCTCATCTCCATGTGCCGATTTTCCCTGCTCACCAGAAATTTCTATGCTTCGAGGTAGAAAATCTTCATTTCCAGTTTGTAGCTCTGCCTTTCGGTCTAGCTACTGCACCTCAAGTGTTTACAAAGGTCCTGGCCCCTCCTTTAGCCAGGGTAAGGGCTCAAGGTATAACGATACTAGCCTACTTGGACGATCTACTCTTGATAGCTCAATCGGTAGCTCGCTTAAACCAAACTTTGGTCACCACAGTCAGCTACCTGGAATACCTAAGTTGGATTCTCAACCTAGAGAAATCCTCCTTAAAACCATCAAGGAGATTACTGTACTTGGGGCTGATCATAGATACAGCTCAGAAGAAGGTGTTTTTGCCCCAGGAAAGGATCAGTTCCATAAAGGAACTGATTCAGCTGGTCAAAACAAAAAAGAATCCTTTTATTCGACTTTGCATTAAATTGTTGGGAAAGATGGCTTCTTTCGAGGCCGTTCCTTATGCGCAGTTTCATTCAAGACTACTGCAAAACAGTATCCTGTCAACTTGGAACAAGAAAGTCCAAGCTCTGGACTTCCCAATGCGTTTATCCCCGATGTGTGTCAGAGCCTCAATTGGTGGTTGATATCCAAGAATCTTCAAAAAGGGGAAATCCTTTCTACCAGTTACCTGGAAGGTGGTAACAACAGATGCCAGCCTTCTGGGCTGGGGAGCAGTCCTGGAGGGAGCTTCTGTCAAAGGGAAATGGTCCAAATCAGAGATGACCTTGCCCATCAATATTCTAGAAATTAGGACAGAACGCCTGGCCGTGGAGGCTTGGACATCCAGGCTACGGAATTGTCCTGTCAGAATCCAATCCGACAATGCCACAGCAGTGGTCTATATCAATCACCAAGGCACAAGAAGTCGTGCGGCCCAGGAAGAGGTGAATCATATTCTTTCTTGGGCAGAAAACAACATTCCTTGCCTATCAGCAATTTTCATTCCAGGGATAGAGAATTGGCAGGCAGACTACTTGAGTCGCCATCAATTGTTCCCGGGAGAATGATCCCTTCATCCCGACATCTTTCTGTCAATGTGTCAAAAATGGTGAGTTCTGGACGTGGATCTGTTTGTGTCCAGGTTCAACAACAAGATCGACAACTTTGTGTCAAGGACAAGGTATCCAATGGCATACGGAACAGATGCCTTGGTCTTTCCGTGGGATCAGTTTTCACTGATCTATGCATTCCCTCCTGTTCTACTGCTTCCGCGTCTTCTTCGCAGGATCAAGCAAGAAGGGACGGAGGTGATTTTGGTGGCCCAGGAGATCTTGGTTTGCCGAGATCATAAATATGACGGTAGGGGACCCTTGGATCCTACCACTGTGGCCAGACCTTCTCTCGCGAGGTCCGGTATTCCATCCTACCTTACAAACTCTAAATTTAACGGTTTGGCTATTGAGACCCACATTCTAAAGGACCGTGGGGTGTCAGCTTCAGTAGTTTCTACTTTGGTTAATGCTAGGAAGTCGGCCTCCAGAGTCATATACTACGGTATAGAGTCTGGAAAGCATATGTCTCCTGGTGTGAATCCAGAGGTTGGCACCCCAGAAAATGTCATAGGTAGGATCCTTAATTTCCTACAGATGGGATTAAAAATGAAGCTGGCCTTAAGTACTATCAAGGGCCAGGTGTCAGCCTTATCAGTGTTTTTTCAACGACCACTTGCTTTACACTCTCTGGTTCATAACTTTAATCAGGGGGTAACGCGGATTTTGACGAGGAAAATAATTTTCTTGGTTGCCATATCTTCTGCAAGAAGAGTATCCGAGTTGGCTGCTCTTTCTTGTAAAGAGCCATATTTTATTTCTCATAAGGATGAGGTTGTATTGCAGCCTCATGCTAATTTCCTACCGAAGGTAGTGTCAGGTTTTCATTTAAACCAGGATATTGTTCTGCCTTCATTTTTTCCAGAACCTTGTTCTGTGGAAGAAAAGTCACTACATTCTCTTGATGTGGTGAGAGCGGTCAAGGTCTATTTAAAAGTGACCGCTCAGATTCATAAAACAGATGTTTTGTTTGTGCTGCCAGACAGTCCTAAAAGAGAACAGGCAGCGCCGAAATCTACTATTTCTAAATGGATTTGTCAAATGCTTGTTCAAGCTTATGGTTTAAAAAGGAAAATTCCTCCTTTTCGTATTAAAGCGCACTCCACCAGGGCTGTTAGTACTTCTTGGGCAGTGCATCACCAAGCCTCTATGGCTCAGATCTGCAAGGCCGCAACTTGGTCTTCAGTCCATACATTTACCATATTCTATCAAGTAGATGTAAAAGGTCATGAGGATATCGCCTTTGGGCGCAGTGTACTGCAGGCTGTAGTATAAGTCCTCTAGTCGCTTAATGCCCTACTTTTGTTGTGTCTCCCTCCCTTCAGTTGGCATTGCCATGGGACTTCCCACATAGTAACTACTATGGCTCTGTGTCCCATGATGTACGATAAGAAAATAGGATTTTTATAACCGCTTACCTGTAAAAGCCTTTTCTTTGAAGTACATCAGGGGACACAGAGGTCCCTCCCTTCTTTGGTATACACGTGTATTGCTTTGCTGAAAAAATGAGGTACTCCCAGTAGTGGGAGGCGTTATATAGGGAGTGCACTTTTTGTCTTAGGGCGTGACAGTGTCCATCACCTTAAGGTGGCCTGGAAAGCCACATAGTAACTACTATGGCTCTGTGTCCCGTGATGTACTTCAAAGAAAGGGATTTTACAGGTAAGCTGTTATAAAAATCCTATTATTACATCAACTCGGCTGGGAGGTATTACCACATCCCCCTTACAGCCCGGACATCGCTTCTAGTGATTTCCACCTGTTTTGGCCCCTAAAAGAGTTCCTCGGAGGTCAGCATTTCAGCACTGATGAGGAAGTAAAGCAGGCTGTCCTACGATGGTTCAGGCAGACTGACTAATCTTTCTATGCCGAAACTTTCCAGGCATTAGTTAAATGCTGGGATAAACGTAGCAGAGGAGTATGTAAAAAAATTACTGCAGTTTCCACTCCTTGAAAATTGTTCTTTTATTATATAAACTCAAAAGTCCCTATTTGATTTGAACTCCCCTCGTATGTTTAAATATATTACCATCCTATAGGATGACAATGGTGGAAAATCAGGGATGTCAAACTCAATTTCATTGCAGGCCGCATCAGCATTATGGTTGCACTCAAAAGGGCCAGCTGTATCTGTAACACTATATAAATGAATCTACTCTTTATCATATTAAATATTTGCCTCTGCATTCAATTACTGGTTTTGGTAACAAATGAACCACTTAAAGATCGGAAGGATCTGCCCCCTTAATGACCAGGCCATTTTTTGCGATACGGCACTGCATCACTTTAACTGACAATTGCTCGCTCGTACGATGCTGTACACAAACAAAATTTATGTCCTTTTTTTTCCCACAAATAGCGCTTTCTTTTGGTGGTATTTGATCACCTCTGCAGGGTTTTTTTTTTTTTTTTTTTTTGCACTATAAACAAGAAAAGAGAGACAATTTTGAAAAAAAAAAAAAAGATTTTTTACTCTTTGCTATAATATCCAAAAAATAAAATAAAAAAATAAACAAATGTCTACATCAGTTTAGACCAATATGTATTCTTCCACATATTTTTGTTAAAAAAAGATCGCAATAAGCGTATATTGATTGGTTTGCGCAAAAGTTATAGCATCTACAAAATAGGGGATAAATTTATGGCATTTTTATTATTTATATTTTATTTACTTCTAGTGGTGGCGATCTGCGATTTTTAGCGGAACTGCGACATTGCGGCGGACAGATTGGACACTTTTTTAGGACCAGTGACTTTTATACAGCGATCAGAGCTAAAAATAGATTACTGTATAAATGTCACTGGCAGGGAAGTGGTTAGCACTAGGGGGCGATCAAGTGGTTAAGTGTTACCTAAGAGGTGTTTCTAACTGGGGGGTGTGTACTGACTAGAGGAGGAGAGAGATCACTGATTCTGATCACTAGAAACAGCAGATCTGTCTATCCTCCCCTGACAGAGTGGGGATCTGTCTGTTTACATTGACAGATCCCCATTCTGGCTCTCTGAGGAGTGATCGCAGGTGGCTGGTGGACATCACGGCCACGAGCTTCGGCTCCAGCGTCGCGCCACGGGCCCTCCTATAGCTTCTTAAAGCGTCTGACGTACAATGATGGCGATTCGCACAGCGTGTCAACCTGCCGCAGTACAACTGCGGCGGCTGGTCGGCAAGAAGTTGAGGGAACAGAGCCCACTCACACTCATGTAGCAGATAATGCAAGTCTGAGAAGGAGGGTCACACACCGCTGGTATCATCCACAAGAAACTTTATTGGAGACTGCTCAGACAGGACATGGTTCTGCCATGGTGCTCTGTCTGAGCAGGCTCCAATAAAGTTTCTTCTGGATGATACCAGTGGTGTGTAACTCTTTTTCAACTGGCATAGAATTGTACCTTACATTGTGCTGCTGGGGGCAGAGCTGGGAAGCAGAAAGTGTAGGATCTGGAGGAGGGCTGAAGTCAGCTGCCAGAGTCTGCTAAATGCTGAGACCAGAGGAGGTAGAGACAAGGTGGTGCGGTGGCTGCACAGAGAGGCATAGAGTCTGTAAGAGGAGTTCTGTCGTCCTTTCTGAGGCGAGGTAGGAGCAGAGACAAGAGGGGTGCCACAGCTGCAGGAGAAGTGCAAGGGCCACATGAAATGATCTAAAGGGCCAGATTTGGCCCATGGGCCTTGTGTTTGATGCATATAGTGTAAATGTAAAGAATATTAGGCTTGCAGCTTCTGCACACTGTAGGGCATAATCGCTATTGATTGTGTTGTGGTAGTGATGAGTGAATTGAAGTGCCACACTGTAATATTGGTTCCCCACCTTGTCTTGTCTTGGATTGGCCGCATTCATGTGATAAGAGTGTGTACTGGTCTTAAGAAGTACTCCCATTAGAGGGCCTGTTTTGATATTTTAGGCTGGGATAGCAGGTGCCGAGTTCTGCTGTACATTATATGCCCTAGGCACAGCCCCACTTAATTATAACCTGTGCCCTTAGTTATTAGGTAGCGCCACTTAACCCCATTTTTTGTTTGTTTGCCATTATCTAGAGCCCCCTTAGGGGAGGCAGCAAGCTTCTTTTATTATCCTAAGCGCGGTCCTTTCTATATACTTTGAACATGCATGCCAACACACTCCAGGATCCCCAGGTACAATATCCTTCATTTATTCCTCCCTTAACTCGAGCAGAACCCTAACCTCCCTATCATATGTCTCCAAATGGGGACGGGATTTGGTGGATTGAAGTAAAGCCTGGTCTAATATTGTGAAATGCTGCTTCAACACGGCTACTCTGAAGGCAGCCTATAAGGTACTCCACTGGTACTGTGTCCCAACCCGTATTGCCAAATCAAACCCATCGTACAGTGATAGATGCTTCAGGGGTTGCGTTAAGGAGATATGGAGATGAACTTCATATCTGGTGGTCCTACCCCCACTTAGTGGGTTTCTGGTCAAGGGTATTCAGTCTTCTGTTCACGCTCTTACATGTGTCTACCCACAGAGATGCCAAGTTGGCCCTACTCCACTGTCTGATCCCGGGCCTTTTCTTCTATCAGCAGAAACTGGCCACCTATTTGTTTATCACTGCGAAGCGCGCAATAGCAAGGGCTTGGAAGAGGCCGGGTGTCTGGTTTGCAGATGTAAAGAACATCTTAATGACTCTCATGATCAATGAGAAGAAGTCTAGTATCCTCCACGACTCCCACGCTAAATTTTTCAAGGTGTGGGGCCCGTGGTGGTCCTACGCTCTTCCAACTTTGCACCCAATCAGCCTGGGCCTCTCTAACTGACCTCCTTTGCCTCCCCCGACCTGGGGGAACCTTTTTCTTTCCTATTCTGCACCTCCTTTTCCCTCTTTTTTTTCTTCCTTTTCCATCTCCTGTTTCCCTCCTTTGTCCTGGCCTAACCCCCTGCCCCCCTTCCCCCCCTTTTTTTTTTTTCTTTTTTCTTTTGGTTGTTCGTATGAGTTCAGTCCAAGCTTTGTCTTTCAAAAATTTTTGGACTGCTCCACACCCCAACCCCCGAGCAAATAAGCTCAGTCACCCCAAGTTGCCCCCTGGCCTCGCCCTGTGGGTCCATGTTGTTCGATAGTTCTTACAAAACATGTTCTTACTGTCTATTTTCTTGCAGTGCCATGATATGATCTCTGCTTATATCCCCTGTGCGGGATCATCACAACTATTTTG
This sequence comes from Aquarana catesbeiana, assembly GCF_042186555.1. Lineage (NCBI taxonomy): Eukaryota > Metazoa > Chordata > Amphibia > Anura > Ranidae > Aquarana > Aquarana catesbeiana. The sequence goes on along the minus strand of NC_133331.1, from coordinate 53,063,065 downwards.
GCCTTTAATATATTTCAATAAAAAAATTGTACCAGAAATACAGGTTTATTCCACGGATAGAGCCCATTCTTTTCTTCAATATGAAAATATAAAAACAATCTATTTAAATATACCCCCAGCTACATCACTAACCTGGTCTCAAAATATCGACCAAACTGCTTTCTTTGGTCCTCCCAAGTTCTACTGCTCTATAGATCCCTTGTCACCTCCTCCCATGCTCGCCTCCAGGACTTCTCCTGAGCTTCTCCCATCCCTTGAAACTCCGTACCCCAATCTGTCGGACTATCTCCTAATCTATCTATCTTTAGACGATCCCTGAAAACCCTTCTCTTTAAAGAAGCCAATCCTGCTTCTAACTAATACACTGTGATTTTACTTTATCCATCAGCCCATCCTCCACAGTTATTACCTTTTTTATCACTTCCTCTCCCTCTTAGAATATAAACTTTAAGGCTGAATTCACACGTGAGCGTATTGTTTTTTAGGGCAGTTTTGCAGCATTTTTGTACAGGTGTTTTTCAAGGTCAAAAAGTCACCAATGTAAAAGCAGTAAAACGCCTGTAATCTGCCAAAAATGAAGCTCGTGCATTTTTTTGCATTTTTTTGAGCTTCAGGCATTTTTCTTCAGGCGACAGAACGCTCTGATGTAAACAGATGCCATTGAAATTGAATGGGATTTTGCTTGTTGGGCGTTTTGGAACTTTTGAGATGAGCAATTTACGAGGTGAAAACGCTCAGGTGTGAATGCAGCCTGATGAACAGGGCCCGCTGATGCATCTTGTACCAAATTGTATTGTAACTGTAATGTCGGCCTTCATTTTGTAAAGCGCTGCACAAACTTTTGGTGCTATATAAATCCTGTATAATAATATAAATTGTGCACTCACATTAAAACCTAATTGGTACCAGCATATCACAAATGGCTGGAACTAGACTCGAACCCAGACATGTTTGTCAGACTTTCTTTTCACTTGGATTAAGCTCAAATTGTATTGTACATAAGTGTTCATGGAGATTGTCTTTTCAGTGTGTGAAATACAGAAGGCACATGGAATGCTATTTTATTTGTATATATTATGTAAGTTGGAATTTATAGCACATTAATGCAATAGTGCTGCACTTATTGTATTGAAATCTTATCCCTTATCCCTTGTAGTGAGCCTTCCAAATTGTTTAAAGGATAGGTTCACCTTTTAAAAAAAATAAAAAATACACGTGCATCTTTTTGCAGGTAAAAAATGTGCATGTGTTTTTTTTTTTTTTTTAATAGGGTAAAGCATTGCACCCGTGATTAGCAGATCACAGGCTCAATCTCAGGCTCCTGTAGACTGTCAGGGTAGCTGTCTACCCCATACCACTTCTAGAGCAGTCACCAGCGAGAACTACAAGCCGTCAGCTGTAGTCATAGTCTTCCCCTTCACAGAACTTTGTGAATACACGTCCGCATTCTTTTTTTTTTTTTTTTTTTTAATTGATCCTTGGCCCACTGTCACAACGGAAGCTCGGGAGGGTGCAGGGGATGCTTATTATGTTACATGTTACACCCTGGATACAGAGATGTAACATTTTATAAAAGATGAACTTATGCTTTAGTTATTTGTCTCTAGTGTTCTGTTTAAATGTGGTGCATTCATTTCTGTTATTTTTTTTTTCTTTTTAAACCTGGGTTCACACTAGATGCGGTGCGGATTCACAGCAAATTTGGCAACACATCTAAATCGCAACCCGTCCATGCAAACTGATTGTGGAGTGTATGTTAACGATACCCCGGATTCTGTTTGCAAAACGCAGCGCAAATGACAGAATCGGATTGCATGGGTGTGAACACAATGCAATTCTGGTGTGGATAGAAAGGGTCCTGCACCAGTTTGGTGCGATTTGAGCAATACAAATCGCACCTCAGAGACACTGCCTGTAATTTGCATAGGAATGTGCTGCAATTCCTGTGCAACTAACATGCGGTTTCCTGCACCGCAGCATTTTGCTAAACCCTTTTGTATCAGTACTGCTTGGACTGAGAAGAATGGGGGTAGACCCGAGCAAGCTTGTCTAAGAAAAAAAATGAATTGTTTGTACAAAAAGAAAAACATTGTCACCGACATTACTCAAGTGTGTTGTTGAAATGGGAAATGTACAGTGTAGACAGGAAGCCGCTATACACAACGTTGACTGACCTTAATTTTGTATATGGGACCAGTGACCCCGGACTAACGTAGGAGTAGATTTTATACAACATTTCTAGAAGCACACAAATTCCTTTCTGCTTTCCCTTGACCTGGTTTTGCCTTTAAGAGTTATAAAAATGTGTAATTAGAACTGGGTCGTGAACTGTTTTAAAGAGGGATGGATACTTTCCGAAATAAATAAGTACAAAGGTGTTATTTATAAAATGGCATTGTAGAAGGGTAATTCAATTGCTATTTAGGGTTAGGAAGCAATAATAGTTGTCTTTCCGCTGGATCAAATGGGAGTTCTGAAAATGTGCATTGATTAGGTTGCCAATAACTGTATAAATAATTTGCATTCCTAGATAAGTTTTACATTTCTGAAGGACATATAAGGCTTTTATTCTGCAGACCTTGCACAAAAAGATGTTACCTTCTTTTTAGGGCTGCAGAAATTAACAATTAATTCCTCGATTAAGCGTTAATTTTTTTGATCGGTAGGCTGCCCGCCCTGGGGCCGCTTTGGGCCAAGCTGTGGCTGCAGCGCTCCGCTCCGCTCCCTCCTCCTCCACTATAGGTCATACACAGTCTGATTTAGGAGGAGGGCGGGACTTTTCTCACAGCGCGGCCAAAGTTTTGACACTCAGCTCCGAGACACACAGAAGGAGATGCCTGCAGACTCTGCAATCCAGGCACTGACGACAGTGAGGCTGCGATTATGGGCACGGCGAGACTGCATTATGGGAACGGTGAGGCTGCGATTATGTGCAAGGTGAGGCTGAGTTTATGACGTGTGACTTCCTAGCCATGCCCCGATCTGTCCGGCTTCGGCCGTTGCCGTAACAACGATGCTAAATCAGCTAAAAGTAGTTGGATCTGTATGTGCGTTATAATCAAATTAGTCGATTAATAGATCAAAAAAAAAAAAAAAACTAATCAAACACGAAAATTTTAATCAGTAACAGCCCTACTTCTTTTATTTGCCCCCCCCCCCATGTAAGATCACTAGCCTAAAAATAAAAAATAAATATATTAAATGGTAAAAGATAATTAACCGTTTCAATACCGGCCACTTTCACCCCCTTCCTACGTAGGCCAATTTTCAGCCTTCAGTGCATACATTGAATGACAATTGTACGGTCATGCAACACTGTACTAATATGACATTTTTCCTTTTTTTCACACAAATAGAGCTTTCTTTTGGTGGTATTTAATCACATCTGTTTTATTTATTCTTTTGCTATTCCTTAATTTTGGAAGAAAAAAACGTTTTTCTTCCTTTTTGTCAGAAGTAATTTTTCTCCTTCACTGATGTGTGCTTGTGTGCTGATGAGGCCGCACTGATTAGGTGGCACTAATATGCCGCACTGATAGGGTGCACTGATATGCGGCACTGATAGCACATATTGGTGTCAATGGTAGGCACAGACTGGCATCACTTGCAGGGCACTGTTGGGGCTGCACTGTAATCAGGGCGCTGATGATCAGTGCCCTGATTACCTGTATAGTCTCCCCTGTGAGGAGATGTCTGTCGGTGTGAGGTGAGGAGAGGCGATAAATGCCACTTCTGCTTTTACGTGGTTTACATGATTACATGTTTAAAGAGCCACATCACCGTCTCTTTACCAAGATCAGGGTCACCCCCCTGCGATCAGTGTGCGAAAGTGGTGACACTAGTGACACCCCAGAACGAGAGTGGATCCCGCCTGCCGTCATTTCCCTAAATGGCAGGCGGGAGGTAGTTAAACTGGTTGTAAATTTTAACATATACCCAATGAAGCCTCAGGTAATACACAGAAGTGAAACAAATCCTCCTATGTAAGTTGTACCTGTTTATCTGCAGCCCTCTCTCCTCTACAGCCTTCTAAAGAACACAGATCAAAGGCTATTTCTCAGGCGCAGAAGACAGGAGTGGGGATCTGATATCACACACTGCACAGCATAGAGCAGGGAACTGAGTGTAAACGAAGAGCTGAATGGAGAGAATGGACACCCCCTTCTACACACCCTCATAGGGAAACGTGCAGCTGAGGTTGTCAATCATTTTCTGTGTGCTGGAGGGAGGGCGGGTCATTTCCCCAAGATTCTTTGGCTTTGGGATAACCTGTCAGAAGTAACTAATGAGGAGAGGTGAACGAAATTACACTCAGTGATTTGGATTGAGACAAGTACAAGCTATAGAATGAAATGCTCTGTTCATTTTTAATTTTAGAGGTTTACCACTTTGTATAGTGCAGGAGGGTATGCATGCAAGATTTCAGATGCTTGGGTCCCACAGAAGGCTGCAAGAAGGCCAAGTGACGTCCCTGTTTTTTTTTTTTTTTTTTTTTTTTTAACAACTTTACAGAACAAGGTTCTAATAAGTGGTTAGGGGTTTTTTTTTTTTTTTTTTTGGTTTTTGTTTGTTTTTTTTTTTGGTGCCGTATCTTTAAGTACTCTGTACATGGTTTTCTTTAATCAGATGACAAATGCAAAAAGTAGTGAAAACTTGTTGGTTATCTTACACATAACTGATTTAATTTTTTTCATTAAATTGTAAAAAAAGACTTTTCAGTACTGTTATTTTATTTGATAATGTACTATATATATTACGAGATGTGCCGACTGTGTAACTGCATTTTCTAATATGTAATGTTCCATCTTGTAGGTCTGTTAATGGAATGAAGTTGTTACAAAGTCATATCATTCTTCTTTTCACCTGTGGTATGTATCTTGTTGGTGTTCTCTTTTCTTTCTTTTGGTTGTTGGTATATTTTTAATGTCTAATGCACATGTTGTATATCGACTACTTTCAGGACAGGCTGAGACTTGTCGCATGACAGCGGCCTTTTATATCATGGTGGTAATAAAAGCAGCTTTTGGTAGAGGCATAGTGTGGACTGTGGAAGTTGGGTTGTGTTTTAGGCCCACGTGGGCTCAGAGGGGGTAGCAAGGACAGTAGTAGGTACAGGGTTCAGATCTATAGGAACAGACGTGCATGTCTCTAGAATTCATAACCAAGGTTTAGGAGTGTGTCTATGGGAATGTTTGACCATTCTTCCATTTGTGAGGTCAGGCACTGATGTGGACGAGAAGGCCTGGCTCGCAGTCTTCGCTCTAATTCATCCCAAAGGTGTTCTATCGGGTTGAGGTCAGGACTCTGTGCAGGCCAGTCAAGTTTTTCCACCCCAAACTCGCTCATCCATGTCTTTATGTAGCTTGCTTTGTGCACTGGTGTGCAGTCATGTTGGAACAGGAAGGGGCCATCCCCAAACTGTTCCCACAAAGTTGGGAGCATGAAATAGTCCAAATGCCTTAAGAGTTGCCTTCACTGGAACGAAGGGGCTAAGCCCAACCCCTGAAAAACAACCCCACACCATAATCCCCCCTCCACCAAATGATTTGGACCAGTGCACAAAGCAATGTCCATAAAGACATAGATGAATGAATTTGGGGTGGAGGAACTTGACTGGCCTGCACAGAGTCCTGACCTTAACCTGATATAACACCTTTGGGATGAATTAGAGCAGAGACTGCGAGTCAGGCCTTCTTGTCCAACATCAGTGCCTGACCTCACAAATGCGGTTCTGGAAGAATGGTCAAACATTCCCATAGACACCCTCCTAAACCTTGTGGACAGCCTTCCCAGAAGAGTTGAAGCTGTTATAGCTGCAAAGGGTGGGCCAACTCAATATTGAACCCTATGGACTGAGACTGGGATGCCATTAAAAGTCATGTGCGTGTAAAGGCATACTTTTGACAATATAGTGTATCTGGATATCGGAGGGTTAAGAAGAGTCATCTTCCATGTTATGAGGAGAATCTAAAAATTCCAATGTGTGACACGACGCATGTGTAGCGCAACTGCCATCTACACATAAGTGATCGTTTCCTGTCCTCCTCAGCGAGGATATTCGTACAGAGCACAGCTGTCTCTCCACACAGCAGTCAAGATCTGTGCGTTTGACCGCAGTGCATGTTGTATCAGAGATAAGGGATAAAATGTAGTAAAAGTGTTTGTACAGAAGGTTGATTTACAACATGGATGTTTAGTACATTTTTGTATTTATTTTGTTTCTTTGTACACAGCGTTACCATGTCTTGGTGTGCTAGATCTCCATATCAGTCCCGAAATAACTGCGAAAATCTCCACAGCTGTGCAAAGTAAGGAATTTTCTATTATAAACCACCTTCCATGTTGACGTGATGTCATCAGAAAAGTTTCAATAACAGGGCAGCATTTGCTCCAACGTCTTCCTGTAGAAAGGGCCATCGGGAGACCTGCTTGGATTGGCTGTAAAGGAGCTCATTTTCTTTTAGTTGCTCTTGTTTGATCCGTGAAATATTCCATTGTATTATGTTTAATATGTGCAAAAAATACATGCTGATTCCGCCTAAATGATCTTTTAAGCTGATGACTTTCTGTGCTCTTCGTCTGTAGTTGGCCATAGATGGATCGATATTTAGCCAGTTCACAGTAGGGACAGCTGAATTTCCATCCATCTGTAGCTGTTCACGCTCATGAGTTGTTGACCTAGTGATCAACTCCTCTTGAACAGGATTGTTGGAAAATTTGTGTTCAATCTGCACATGCATCCAATCGGCTGCAGCACTGGTGAGTGTATTCTGGCAGCAGAGAAGTCCTGCTCCCAGAATAGCACAACAAAAAGGACTTCTTCATTCCTGTAGTTTGGTAAAGACTTTGATCCCTTTTTAATTATAGACCCACTTAGGATAACACAAGGTATACTCTGCAGATTTATATACCTTTGATGCAGCTGCCCACCCTTTGCCCTCCATTGGAACTACAAACTTACATACTATCTAGGCTGATATTTGGAATATATAATAAGTGGGGGGGGGGGGGGTGACATTGCCTTCTTTCCTCCCCCCTTGTTTGGGAGGTTTGTTTGGTGGCTCTTTGGTGGATTTTCCCAGGCCGTCAAGCCTGCAGTGTCTTGGTCTGTTTGGTGTCTGACCGCATTGAATGAAATCTTTTTTGTTGGATCCTTCTGAGCTACAATTTACTTTTTTGATTAACCCATAATCACTGCACCCCTTAAAGCCCTTGAAGAAGCTGACAAAGGCGAAACGCGTCAGTTTGAGCTACTCCCTCCTTGTGTGAAATGTTTACATATACATGAAGCTATTAAAATTCTCATTATAACACACTGTTTACAGACACAGGGAGGGGTCTCTATCTTGGGGGGTGCTTCTGGGTTTTTTCGATGATGTGTGATTATTTAGCTTCTGATGTTTCTAAGGGGGATATGTGAACCCCAGTTATACAGTTTTTGAGATTTGTACATTAACATTTCTTTTTTTTATTAATGTTTGTGTGATAATTACACTGAGAGGAGTTTCAACACCTTTAAAGAGGAGGTCCGCCCACCTCTGCAAAAATTAAATGCCAGCAGCTACACAAACTGCAGCTGCTGACTTTTATTAATAGGACTCTTACCTGTCCTGGAGTCTAGCGATGTCAGCACTGCAGCTGATGCTTCCATCATCTGTCGGGTGCTGCCGCCACCATTGCGGGTAAGGGAACCCGGCGGTGTAGCATTACAGCGTCACGCCGGGTCCCTACGGCACATGCGCGAGGCACCGCTGCGCTCTCCTGGCCCGGCGGCGGTGGAAGGAGGAAGAGGGAGCTGAGCTGCTAACGTAATGCGCCGCGGCCTGGACTCCCGGAAGTGGAGACAGGATACCTGTCAAATGTGGCACCGGAGGGGGGAGGAGACAAATGAGCGGAAGTTCCACTTTTGGGTGGAATTCTGCTTTAAAGTCCCACTAGTTCTTTAAATATTTTTTTTTTCAATTGTCTTACATGCTCTTGTTGACCATTTAATATATTCAACGAATTTTTGGGGGTTTGTTCTACTTTCTTTTGCACCCTGTCATTTGTTTTAGGTTTTTGTGGCCTTGATTTTCTTTACCATGCTAAAGCTTAAATTAAATTTTAGTGACTGGGTTTACATCTTTAATTGGTCTGTTGTGTATATACTGACATTGGCGATATACAAAACAGGTCAGACCAGTTCTGTGGTCAGAAGAGGCCTACCCTTAATCCTGTCTGCCTATGTGTGTACCTTGGGGGGGTCTTGGACTCTGTATGCAGAGGACAATGATTTGAGTCATTTTGTAGTGATAATAATGGACATGTTGGTACAGGCGCCATGACACAGAGGTGAGTCATGTGACACCTGAAGCCATGAGGACTTCATTCTCCAGTTTGTGGGTTTTGGCTTAACTCGGCAAACAAGAGGTTAATTGCTGCTTAAGAGCTGCCATACATGACCATCTTTTTTTTTTTCTGGCCACCCAAACTGCAGTCTTACCCTTTTGTTTTAGAAATTACATGATGGCTATGGTCATGTATCTGTATTATAGAAAAACAATGGGCATATACTGCTTTTGAACATGTGATACGTTAACCCCCATTTGTTTTATGGACAGAATTTAAGAAAACCTACATTTGCTCATGAAGAGAAAAGTAACAGTAAAGTTTGCTTTAATGCCCCCTACTCAGCATCTGTAAATATTCATCTTTTCATCTTTGGTCTGTTGATTTGTCAAGTCTGTGGGAGCAAATAAAACACCTGGTATTTATGGGATCATGTAGCTCAGCGGCCTCCTAAATCTCCAAGAAAGGGCCACTTTACTGTCCCTCAGACTTTGAGGGGGGCCCAGACTGTGGCCAGTGTGAGTAGAAAATGCTCTAGCATCAATGGGAGAAATAAAGCCCCATAGTTGTTTTTAGGGATAGGAATAGTGCCCCATCATTGGTGTCAGTGGAATGAATAGTACCCCATCATTGGTGTCAGTGGAATGAATAGTGCCCCATCATTGGTGTCAGTGGAATGAATAGTGCCCCATCATTGGTGTCAGTGGAATGAATAGTGCCCCCTCATTGGTGTCAGTGGAATGAATAGTGCCCCATCATTGGTGTCAGTGGAATGAATAGTACCCCATCATTTGTGTCAGTGGGAGAAATCGTGCCCCATCACTCATGTCAGTGGGAGGAATACTGCCCCATCATTGGTGTCAGTGGAAGGACTAGTGTCCCATCATTGGTGTCAGCTGAAGGACTAGTGTCCCATCATTGGTGTCAGTGGAAGGGCTAGTGCCCCATCATTGGTGTCAGTGGAAGGGCTAGTGCCCCATCATTGGTGTCAGTGGGAGGAATAGTGCCCCATCATTGGTGTCAGTGGGAGGAATAGTGCCCTACCATGGTAGTATTAGTAGAAGGAATAGTGCCCCAACGCTCATGTAAATGGAAAAAATAGTACCCCATTGTTGGTGTCACTGGGAGGAATAGTTAAGCATTGTTGGTGTTAGGAGGAATATTGCCCCATCGGTGTCAGTGAAAGGAATAGTGTTTTGTATCAGTAAGAAGAATGGTGCCCCAAATGCCAAATAAAGGCAAGCAAAGAGCTGCATCCAGCCCCAGGCTGCAGTTTGGAGACCACTGATGGTAGCTCATTACTTGACTCACTGCTTGACCCAGTGCTGTCTCATGGGGTCAGGGAGACACCTTAACTATGTGAAAGGTCTGACTAAAGCGGCTCTGTGCTTACACAGGTTGTTTTTTTCCCCCCAGCAGCAGAACAAAGCAGTCGGGGAGGGGGGTGTAAAAGAGAGGTGAGTACGGTCTGGGGGGGGGGGGGGGGGGGTTGGTTATAGGTGGTTGTGAAGGAAATCAAGAAAAGCGAAAGATGGAACAAGAATGTGCATAGACAGGGTGTAACCCTAACACAAACACACAACAATAATATACAGAATCTCACATTTCTGTACATCGAATAAATGTGTTCATTATTTGTAGCTGCATTCATCTCTATCAGTCATTGTTTCCTGACTCCATATCTTCCAGGAATGTTCTGTTCGGCCCCTCTGGACATCCTTTTTCTGCTCGATGGCTCGAATAGTATAGGCAAAGGAAGCTTTGAGCGCTCCAAGCACTTTGCAGTGAGGTTGTGTGACGCTCTGGATATCAGCGCAGATCGGGTCAGTACCATGTCTGTATTTGTCATATTAGTGTCCTGTTTATAATTGGCTGTAGAGTTTGTCCACAGAATTGTGTATTTAGCTGCTTCTGATATGATTTGTAGCTGCTTCTAGAAAATCACCACTTTGAGCTGTACTGAAGTCGCTTTACACTCTTCTGCACTCCACTATAATCTTCCTGGAGGCCGTAGTTGGAGGACACACAGGAGGACCGTGGTGTGGTTTTTATGAAGTCTTACTAAAGCTGCCCCACAACCATTAACGCGCCATGGCCAGCGCTGCTGATCCAGTTATATCCAAGCCGAGAAAGGAACTGGGCATTGGGGTGGATGCTGCTGGCCTTTAATCACTTGACCTCTAGAAGATTTACCCCCCTTCATGAACAGGCCATTTTTTGCTACACGGCACTGCGTTACTTTACCTAGCAATTGCAGTCATGCAATGCTGCACATAAATGAAATATATGTAATTTTTTTCCACAAATAGAGCTTAGAGCTTTCTTTTGGTGTTATTTGATCACAACTGAGTTTTTATTTTCTTGTGCTATAAACAAAAAAAGGCAGATAATTTTAAAAAATGTAAAAAAATTCACTTTCTGCTATAAAATATATTTAATGAAAAAAAATTGAATTCCTTCATATATTTAGGCCACTATGTTTTCTGCTACATATTTTTGGTGAAAAAATCCCGATAAGCATATTGACAAACTATGGGATATATACTGGAATTTTTATTTATTGTTATATTATTAATGGCGGCGATCAGCGACTTATAGCAGTACTGAGAGATTGCGGTGGACATTCTGACACAAACTGACACTTTGTAGGAACCAGTGACACCAATACGGGTATCACTGATATCCAGTGCAATTTTTAGCACTGGATATTAGTGCTAAAAATATACACTGTCACTGTGCTAATGACACTGGCTGAAAAGGGGTTAAACATCTAGGACGATTAAAGGGTTAAATGTGTGCCTAACCAGTGTTTGTGTTTTACTAAGGGATGTGCTGGATTTTATTCCCTGGAAGCAAAACGCAGCACATCCCCACTCACAGGACAGAGCTCTCTGCCTTGTTTACATAGGCAGAGCTATGTTCTATCTTTCTCCTCGTCGATCAGCGGGTGCCTGACTAATCGCAGCACAAGTGGCGCACCCCCTACCTGAAAGTGTCGGATCACTTACTAGGTATGTAATCCGGCACAGGAGAGCCTCTTTGCCGCCATATTCTGCCGCATTCCAGCTGTACTGAGTGGCTTTTTTTTTTTTTTTTTTTACTAGAGATACAGTTGCAATATTAAAAATAATAAAGGAAGCAGAAAAGCATTTTTTTTTTTTTTTTTAGATTTTTTTACATTTTGGTGCATGTGTTAGCCTATATTGAAAGAGAATAGGGTATTTAATGTTAAGTAATGTCTAGTTTAAAATCATAGCGTGTGGAAAAGGGTGCTGTCTGTATTTCGCCCCCATTATTAACAGCTATGAGATGCAGACAAGGAAGGGTGACCTTTTTTTCTGCACATGTATGACTGTAGTGTTACCTGCACTGTAAAAGATACTATGTAAGTATAGACTGAAACATTGCTTGGCAGAGACACAAAATACTGCAGGGAAATTTCACCATTGTGGGAGGGGCAGAGACACAAACTACTGGGGGGGGGGGGGGATCTCCCCATTGTGGGATAGGGCAGACACAAACTACTGCAGGAAATCTGACCTATGTGGGAGGAGCAGAAACACAAACTACTGGGGGGGGGATATCACCATTGTAGGAGGAGCAGAGACAAACTACTGCAGGAAATATCACCTTTGTGGGAGGAACAGAAACACAAACTGCTAAGGGGGGAGAGGATATCACCATTGTGGGAGGGGCAGACACAAAATACTGCGGGAAATCTCACCTTTGTGGGAGGAGAAGGGACACAAACTACTGGGGGGGGGGGAGAGATATCACCATTGTGGGAGGAGCAGGGACACAAACTACTGGGGGTGGGGGGGGATATCACCATTGTGGGAGGGGCAGACACAAAATACTGCAGGCAATCTCACCTTAGTGGGAGGAGCAGAAACACAATCTACGGGGGGGAGGAGAATAACACCTGGTGGGAGGGGCAGAGACACAAACTATAGCAGGATTGTGGGAGGGGCAGATAAACTTCTGCAGGAAATCTCACTATTGTGGGAGGTGCAGAGACCCAGACTACTAGGGGGAAATCTCTGCACTGGAGTCTTATAGAATGAATACATGCCATCAGTATCCACAATAGAATAATACATGAAAAGTGTTACTCTCTTTAGATACCTCGCCCCTTGGTCCCTCATTTGCAGCAAGCTTGTTATTAAGCAGTAGATGTAATATTGACGTTGAAGGATTGCAGTGTGACATGTACAGCAGCATTACCCAGAGAATTAAAATTCCTCTGTTAATCCAGCAAAGTGCTGAAGATCAGGCGTCTGAGAGGCCACTTCTCTGAGGAATGGGAAAAGGATTCCTGTAATTACTGTAGGGCATTAAATAAAGCCATGATTTACAGGCGCTGCCAGTTACTTCTGCTGGTCTTGATCTGTGTTTACACCGAGAGCAATGTCTGTATGTACTCCGCTACAGCAAATACACCAAAGAGGATCTGTCATAAACTCACAGAATGCTGAGCTTCGTTTTTCAGTGATTGAATTAGGTAATGTCTGTGTTGCCTTTATAGCATAGCATAATAGTTTTTTCTTTTTTTTTTTTTCTTTTTTATTGTTTCTCCATTGACGCTCCGAGCAGGGCTCAGCCCCACCCCTCTCCCTCCACACTGGCTGTGATTGACAGCAGCAGGAGCTGATGGTGTCTGAGCCAATGAGGAGGGAGAGAGTTGCTGTTTCTGTGCACATCACTGGATCGGGATCAGGCTCAAATAAGTATTGGGGGGGGGGGGGGGTGCACACAGAAGGTTTTTGCATAGTTTCATAATACAATTATTAGGATTAGGTTTAGGATTATAGAAAAACAGAGTTGTTTATTACTATTTTTTACGTAGGGGTTGATTTACTAAAGTTAAATAGACTGGGCACTTTGCAAGTGCAGTTGCTCCAGAGCTTAATAAATGAGGTAAAGCTTCACTTTGCAAAGAATACCCAATCACATGCAAGGAAAGTAAAAAGTAGCAGCATTTTTGCACATGATTGGAATATGGAAGTCAGCAGAGCTTCCTTCATATACTATGGTCTGGAGCAACTGCACTTGAAAAGTGCACAGTCTATTTCCCTTTAGTAAATCCACCCCAAAGTTGAGAAGTTTTATTTTATTTATTTTTGGCATATTATAGGGTCACATAGTATCAAGATTAAAGTGGTTCTAAAGCCTCAAGACCTTCTATGCATGAAGGTAAAAAACCTTCTGTATCACAGACTTCCTCATACTTACCGGAGCCCCTTCGTGATCGCGCGGTTTACATGAGAGCTACGGCTCTCCTGGCTTTGTGTCCCCCCCCCCGGGTAGATCGATAGCAGCTCCTGTCAATCATCTCCAGTGTCGAGGGAGTTTGGGAGCGGAGCCGAGTCCCGCTGAGGGGCCAGGAGCACCAGTTGGGGACTCGAGAAGAGGAGGACGTGTTTCCCCGCATCCAATTCGCATGTCAGGAGATTGCGACCAGCTCTCTATGGAGCTGGTTCACACATCTCCAGAGGGAATTGCACAGAAGTCCTGTGCGTCATCTGGTCCGTTTTGGGTCTAAAATCAGCTGAAAATTCGACTTGAAATCGGACCTGAAACGGTGAACAAAGACGCACCGCACCCCAGCTGTGTGCCGCTCGGTGCTTCAGGGTGAACCCAGCCTCAGAGTTATGTAGTAAATGCAACCATTTGCCAACCAGGCCAAAGACGAATGACGGCTACAACGCAGTCGGCTTATTCTGGGAGGGCGTACAGTGTCATCCTCCCAGAATCGCGCTTCCCACGCACCTGGGAATGCCATGACCGTCAGGTCCTCCGGAACAGGCGCGTCACAGATCAGGGTAATGGGCCAATGACAGAGGCCCTTTACCACGGGATTGCTCCGTCCAATGACAGAGCAATCACTTTTCAACAAACCGGCGCATGTCCGATTCAGCTCTCTCTTCGCACGCTGTACAAACTGATAGGTACAGCATGCGAGGAGGGGAGGGAGACCGCAGCAGTGCTAACATGTGCCTCATTCATTCATTCGTGCCTCATCTGTGCCTCTTTGATGCCAATCCATGCCACATCAGTGCTCATCCGTGGTCATTCATGCCACATCCATGCCTCATCCGTGCCACATCAGTGCTCATCCATGCCACTTCAGTGCCCTACAGTGCCTCAAAAAAGTGTACTAGGTAATGTTATGTCCCTAGAACACCTGACGGTGCTCCTTGTATATTCGGCCTCTGTATGTGGCCAGGCTGTGTAAAAGTCTCACACGTGTTATCGCCATACTCAAGAGGAGTAACAGAATGTATTTTGGGGTGTAATTTTGCTATTTACATGCTATGTGTTAGAAATATATTATAAATGGACAACTTTGTGTAAAAAAAAAAAAGTTTTGATATTCTCTCCACATTTTCCAAAAACTTGTGGAAAAAATGACACGTTCACAAGATTAGTAATGCCTCATAGAATATACGTTGGGGTATTTGCTTTCCAGAATAGTAATAGTAATTTTTTGGGCGTTTCCATTGTCCTGGTGCTCCAGGGCCTTCAAAAGTGTAAGAGGTAGTCAGGAAATTAGATGAGTAATTTATGCTCCTAGAACGCCTAATGGTGCTCCCTGCATGGTGGGCCTCTGTATGTGGCCACGCTGTGTAAAAGTCTCACACGTGTTATCACCATACTCAAGAAGAGTAGCAGAATGTGTTTTGAGATGTAGTTGCAAGTATGCATATGCTGTGTGTGAGAAATAACCCGTTAATATGACAATTTTGTGGAAAATATTAAAATAAAAAATAATTTTGCAAAGAATTGAGGGGGAAAATGACGACTTCAAAAAAACCCGCCATTGCCTCTTACTAAATACCTTGGACTGTCTTTTTCCAAAAATGGGTCATTTGGGGGGTATTTGTGCTTTCCTGGCTTAGTGTCTCCAGAAATGAGATAGTCCGTCAGTACATCAGGTGTGTTACATTTTCAATGATTGCCACCATAGTCTGTAGACTCTATAACTTTCACAAAGACCAAAACATATATACTGGTACTTATTTGAGTTATTTTTACTAAACATATGTGGCAGTATAACTTTTGGACATCATTTATAAAGAAAAATAATTAATTTGCACAATTTTATCACCAAAACGAAGAAAAATTCAATTTTTTTTTTAATTGTTTATAGCGCAAAAAAAAACCCCAGTGATGATTAAATACCACCAAAAGAAAGCTCTATTTGTGCGAAAAAAGGACACAAATTGCATATGGGTACAGTGTTGCATGACTGAGTAACTGTCTTTTTAAAAATGGGAGCGTACTGAATGCTGAAAATTTGCCTGGAAGGGGGTATAAGTGCCTAGTGGGCAAGTAGTTAAAGTTTTATGGTTCTAGAATATCAGGTTTAGAGGTTCTATAGTATCACATTTGTAGGGTACTAAGGTCATAAGTGTTGCAAAGTATCAGGGTTATATAGTCTCTGATTTATAAGGTGATATGGTTCTGGTTTGTTCCTTGAAGATCAAGCTATGGGGGTAGAAATATCAGATCCTTCTACAATCCCCAGAATTTTTTTCCCCCTGTTTAGTAAAGTATATTCTTGGCCATCCACCGACACATTTCATCCCTTCAATGAAGGTTCACCAGCTTCTGGATTTGTTATTATTTTTATGATGAATGCTGATTTCTGTATCATTCTCCAAATTTTTAAAGCAGCAAAATGTTATGTTATTCCTGTAGATTAACCTGTTCAAAATCCCCTCTCTGATCTGATGCTTTAATAAATCATTTTGACTATTTTCTTCTGTATAGGTGAGAGTGGGGGTCATTCAGTACAGCGCCACGCCACAGCTAGAATTCCGCCTTGATTCATTCTTTACTAAGGAAGACCTTCAGGAGAAGATAAAGGCCATTGTCCTCAAGTGCGTCATGTTTAGCGTTTTTATAATAATTCAGACTACTTTGAAATAACAGATGACAAATTCCTCATTTTGTCTGACGTTTTCTGTGGTAACAAGATAGACGATTTAAATAAGCAGTTGGTTTATGTAAAGCTTTTTAAAATAAATGCATATCATTTTGATGGTCAGAAGTAAAGATATTTTAAAACTAAGGTGACAAAATATGGGACGTTTTTTGGGGGTCTATTTTATGACACGCAAATTGTGACTATTTCAAAAGAAAAATAACTACAAGGTGTAAGTCTACTGCAGCCTAAAATGTCTGATAACATTTGTTATGATGTCCATAGATGTGACAGTATGAATTGGAGTTGTAGCCACACAGGAACTATCACATAAAATCTCACACATACATGGCAGTCAAAGTGTAAAGGCTTTTTTTTCAGTTGTAGGTGGTGTAGGGTTAGTCTACATATTGTTTTTTTAATGTTGTCTCTTTGTACTGGTGACCATTATCACTGAGAAGAAATGTTAGAGGTGTCTGCAGAGCAAAAGTGAGGAGGAATCTTCCAGTAGGGACAACTTACCTATAACAGCTCTCTAAGGGAGCAGTGATTTCTGTCATGTTCTAGTGAGACAATCCCACCCACAGTTATAATCACTCCCTAGGACACACTTAACCCCTTGATCGCTCCCTAGTATTTAACCCCTTCCCTGCCAGTTTCATTTATACAGTAATCAGTGCATTTTTATAGCACTGATCGCTGTATAAATGACAATGGTTCCAAAACAGTGTAAAAAGTGTCCACCATAATGTCGCAGATCGCCGCCATTATTAATAAAAATGCCATAAATCTATCCCCTATTTTGTAGACGCTATAACTTTTGCGCAAATCAATCAATATACGCTTATTAATTAATTTAATTTTTTACCAAAAATATGTAGGAGGATATATATTGGCCTAAACTGAGAGAGAATTTTTTTTTTTATATGTATATATATTTTTTTGTGGATATTTACTATAGCAAAAAGTAAAAAATATTCCTTTTTTTTTTTTTCAAAATTGTCGCTCTTTTTTTGTTTATAGCGCAATAAAAAAAAAAAAAAAAACGCAGAGGTGATCAAATACCACCAAAAGAAAGCTCTATTTGTAGGGAAAAAAAGAAGTCAATTTTGTTTGGGTGCAGCGTCGCACGACCGTGCAATTGTCAGCTGAAGCGATGCAGTGCCGAATCACAAAAAGTGCTCTGGTCAGGAAGGGGGTAAATCCTTCTGGGGCTGAAGTGGTTAAGCTACATGAGGTATAATTTTTAAAGAGAAGCAAAGCAAAAGCAGGTTTAAACAGGACTGTAAGCTAACCGTTTTATATAGAGCCCTTTCACACTGGGGCGGCATCGGCGGTAAAACGCTGCTATTATTAGCGGCGTTTTACTGTCGGTATGCGGCCGCTAGCGGGGCGGTTTTACCCCCCGCTAGCGCCGAGAAAGGGTTAAATACCACCGCAAAGCGCCTCTGCAGAGGCGCTTTGCCGGCGGTATAGCCGCGCTGTCCCATTGATTTCAATGGGCAGGAGCGGTATACACTCCGCTCCTTCACCGCTCCGAATATGCTGCTAGCAGGACTTTTTTTACCATCCTGCCAGCGCATCGCTCCAGTGTGAAAGCCCTCGGGGCTTTCACACTGGAATGAAAGCAGCGGCACTTTCGGGTCGGTTTGCAGGCGCTATTATTAGCGCAATAGCGCCTGCAAACCGCCCCAGTGTGAAAGGGCTCTTAGTGACAGTGTTCAGATAGCTTTAACAAAGCCTGTCCGAAGCCTTGTTTTGAAGCAAGTGTAAACTAGCCATTCATGTGTGTTGAAGCCGAACCAAGTGTAAATGAGCCCTTAGAGGAAAATTTTGTTCTGTTTCTTTGGAGAGATTTCCTCTCAATTCCTATTGTGTCTCCAAAAGAGGAAGTAAAGAGTAAAATCCCAGCAGGACACAGACAGCAAAAAGAGTAACCTGGTAAGGGATTTAACCCTTCCATACTCTATTTAAAACTAAAAAATATTTTGTGGTTATGGACAGGGGTCTAGATCCACAGCAAGAAGAATAGTTGGGGTCATTTCAGGAGCATACCTGAGAGTAGAGAGGCAGCAGCAGGTACTGATAGTGGAGCGTAGCGGAACAGGCAAATGAGAAGGGTCCCAGAGACTGCTTTAGGATGCACTTGGAGTCACAGTTTGAACAGGGGTGCACTTACTGTCATTGGATGTACTGGGAGTCACTAGGTGATGCAGGCTGTACTGGGGTGCACCTGGAGACACAGGGTTGCATAGGGCATGCTGAAGGCACCAGGTACACTCGAATCAGAGTGCAGTGTTTTTGGTGGTAATTAATCACCACTGGGTACTGGGTTTTTTATTTTTTGCTAACAAATTTTCTTAGTTTCTGTTAGAAAATGTTGTAATTAAGTAATTTTTCTCCTTCACTGATGAGCCTCACTCTGATGAGGCGGCACTGGTAAGGTGCACTGATGAGAAAGCACTATTTGCAGTACTGATGGGCAATGATAGGCGACAATGATGTGCACTGAAAGATGACACTGATGGGCACTGATAAGATTGGCATCACTGATGGGTCTGCCCTAATAATTAGGGTACTGATCATCAGTGCAAATGTCTACACTGAGAAAAGGTGCTTATCGGCTCCCCTCTCTTCACGAGCTGTCGGCATGAGGAGAGGAATGCTGATATCCGGCATTTCCTATTTACACTGTGATCACATGGTAAAGAGCCTACATCATAGGCTCTTTGCCGTAATCGAAGATGCGGTGTGTCCAAAGGACACACTACACCACCCATCGCCTCGCTGCGCGCCTCCGGGGGCATGCAAGAGTGGCTCAATCTACAGGACGTCATATGACGTCCAGTCAGAACAGTAAAGTTGCCGCCTGCCCTTCAATCTGCTATAGGCCAGGCGGGAAGGTGTTACGATAGTTACATTTAATGAAGAAAGCACAAAAATCCTAACAGATGGAAAAAAGACACAATAACAATAAAATTCCTGATAATAGCAATTTAATATATATAATAGCCATAAATAAAATAAACAAATTAAAACTAAATTAGCCCTATACTGTAATAAACCATCCCACCCTACTAAAACGCTACATTGAATAATACTGAATGAAAAATACCAGAAAATGTAACTGCAAAATGCAAATATTGCACCACCAATACTCTAAACATTACACCAAAAATGATTACACATAATTAACCAATAGTAACATAATGTAAAACTACATAAAATCTGTATCACAAACCAGATGAAATCCTCACATTCAACACTCACAGAGAAGAATTATGTCATTTGATGGCCACAGTCAAAAATCTTTTCCTGTGGCGCATCGTGGTTGTAACAGTCTGTCACTGATGGTACTCTTCAGACTGGCCAGCGTATTGTGGAGTGGATGGGATGTGTTGGCCAAGATAGAATGTGCCTTGGGCAGCATTCACATAACTGGCCTTGCAAGCAAATTTAATGAATCTATTGGTATCGGCCACCTTTAGCCTGCTTCCCCGGCATGCCACCATATACAGGAGAGCACTGGCCACAACAGACTCCTAAAACATCTTCAGCATTGTCCGGCAGAGGTTAAAAGACCTCCGCATCCTCAAAAAATTGAGGCAGCTTTGCCCTTGGCCATAGAGCACTTTAATGTTCTTATTCCAGTCTAATTTATTATTAATGTGCACCCCAGATTTAATTCTGTACTACAGCGTTTCTCAACCTTTTTATTACAAAGGAACCCTTGAAGTAACTTTCTGTTCTCAGGGAACCCCTGCTAAAATGTACAACTCATGGTACATTAGCGTCATGGTCAGTGGGAAGAATGCTCTTTACATTTGTGGTCATTGGGAAAAAATACCCCCTGATAAATGGCTAAAAAGATAAATGGTGTCCGAGGGGAACTTATCTGAGAGGCAGAAATTGCTCATTGCTCAAGAAACCCCCCTGGCAACCTCAGGAAAAACCCAAGTTGAGAAACCCTTCTCTACTATATACACACCCACTCCCTGGACAGAGACGGGGGTCACCGGCACCTTCCTTCTCAAATCCACAATCAGCGTTGTCTTAGTCACATTTAGATACAGATGGTTATCCTCACACCATGTGACAAAGTTCTCCACCACAGTCCTATACTCAGTCTCTTCCCCATCTCTAATACATCCCACTACAGCGGAGTGTTCAAAAAACTTCTGAAGATGGCAAGACTTTTATACCTGAAATTAGTGGTATAGACAGGAAAGGGAGAGAGGAACGTCCTCTGTGGAGGCCAAGTATTGCTCAGCACCCTATGGGGCATTCAGGTCTCACTGGTGACATTGGGTTCCCTCAAAACATTGTAGCGACACTGAGACATAGGAGGACAGTACAGCAACACTTGCAGAGGTTACAGAGGACAGGTAAGGTTTCAGAAGCAGTGGGGCTCAATTGAGACATAATGGTGTGTTTCTTGATTGCCTAGTACCGCTTTGCAATTTTAAAGTCGCGCTAGTCAGGAGAGCTATCTCCTGATTGACTGTGGTTTTATTCGGGTAAGCTGACCCCTTATTTTTCATGACATTGGTGAAACCTGAAAGTGCCAGCAGCTTCACACCAGAGAGGAGACCCAGCACTGGATCCTGGAGGAGGCGAGTGGCACATTCACCTTGATATACAC
The DNA here is from genome assembly GCF_042186555.1 of Aquarana catesbeiana. Lineage (NCBI taxonomy): Eukaryota > Metazoa > Chordata > Amphibia > Anura > Ranidae > Aquarana > Aquarana catesbeiana. The sequence continues at coordinate 53,042,168 of NC_133331.1, read as the reverse complement.
CTTAAAGTCCAGGGGTGCTTTTAACATAAAGCCTCGTTCAGCTAAGTTTCTCTCTAATCGAATTTCTCTCATTTAGTTTCTCTCATCTAATACTACAGATGAGTTCCATTGTCATTAATACTTTGTCTCACTCTCTTCCCTCATGTTTGATTCTCTCTCTCTGTTCTCCTTGTATCCCCTTCCTAGAGGAGGCAGCACCGAAACTGGCCTTGCTCTGAAGTACATTCTTCGTAAGGGCTTTCCTGGAGGACGTGACTCTTCTGTGCCAAAAATTCTCATTATCCTATCAGATGGCAAGTCTCAGGGAAATCTTGGTGGTCCAGCAGCACAGATAAAAGAGAGCGGAATTGAGGTGTTTGCTATTGGAGTCAAGTTTCCAAGGTGAGGATGTTACAAATGTAAGAAGAAATGTGTTCTTGTGTTGTCACTTTGTACTTGTGACATTGATTACCCACTAGACATGTGTGTTTAATTTCTTTATGAATCGAAATTTGAACGAAATTTCGGTATTTGGAGATTTGTATGTGTCCGAATCACAATAGTAACGAATTTCAACGAATCCGAAATCAATTATAATAACTAAATGTATTCGTGTTAATTTGGTTCATTCAGACCTTTGGTTAAAGTACAACTAAAGGCAAAACTTTAGGATAGAGTGGAGACGGATTAGAACACCTGTCAGCTTTTATCGCTGTCTGGCCCCCCGTTAGGGAGATTCACCCTCTCTATTTGTCCTGTTTACCGTTATCATTAAAAGTGAAAGTAAAAGAAAATCCCAAATTTTGGGTTGTCCCCAGAAAAGTACTAGAGGGGAAATCTTCCAATGGGAGCATTAGTTCTGGTGACCTGGGGGTCCCCAAGAAATTCCCTTGGTTTGCAAGGATTTCCTCTCACTTCCTGTTTCAACTGTGGGACAGAAAGTGAAGGGTAATATCCCCAATGGGACACAAATGGCAAAAAAATTGATTGACAGGGGTTATGACCTTCCCTCACGCTATCCAAAATGAAAAAAAAAATAGTTTTGTAATTAAACATTAAACAGTGTTTAATGTTTAAAGCACCAGAAAAATGTAACATAAGGAATGATCCCAATTTATTTGAATCTATTTCGTTTTTATGTTGCATTATCATTTTTCATTATTATAAAAAATGCACTACATATGAAATGGAAACATTTTGCAATAAATACAGTAAGGTATAAATGTGAAAAGATGATGATTCCTACTTATTGTGTTTGGGTTGGATGGAGGTGGACCCATCAGATTTTCCAAATCATAACATAATGAATTGAAATTTTTTTTCTATTCGTTATGCTATGATTCTGAGATTCTAATGGATCCACCTTCATCCAAGGTGGATGAAGGCATAAGTAACGAATTAACATGTTAAAACGAATATATATGGGTGAAGCTCCGCTTTAAGCCAAGGTTCACATTGAGGGCGAGTTTGAAATCGTGCAAGTTCATCTGAACTCGCACGATTTCAAACCGGCAATGCAGTCCGATTTCGGGGGGCGATTTGACAGACATCTATGCAAGTTCATGTACAGATGTCTATTCAAATCGCCCCCAAAGTCACCAAAAGCAGTACAGGAACTACAGATCAGTGCGGCGCCGCAAAGTCAGCATCACACAGATTCGGACAGTTCCGCTGCCGGCAATAGCCGGCTATTTCACATGTCAAATCGCATGACAAAACTGCCCGATGTGAAACGTGTGCTAAGTCCTGTTTTTTGTTTTTGGCCCTCAAAGGTTTTTGCAGAGTTTAAGGTGGGATACATTTTACCTGTTAGCCTCACCCAGTATTAGAGCCCTTTCACACTGGGGCGGGGACGGCGTCGACGGTAAAACGCCGCTATTATTAGCGGCGTTTTACCGTCGGTATGCGGCCGCAAGCGGGGCGGTTTTACCCCCCGCTAGCGGCCGAGAAAGGGTTAAATACCACCGCAAAGCGCCTCTGCAGAGGCGCTTTGCCTGCGGTATAGCCGCGCCGTCCCATTGATTTCAATGGGCAGGAGTGGTAAAGGAGCGGTATACACACCGCTCCTTCACCGCTCCGAAGATGCTGCTGGCAGGACTTTTTTTACCGTCCTGCCAGCGCATCGCTCCAGTGTGAAAGCCCTCGGGGCTTTCACACTGGAATGAAAGCAGCGGCACTTTCGGGTCGGTTTGCAGGCGCTATTATTAGCGCAATAGCGCCTGCAAACTGCCCCATTGTGAAAGGGCTCTTAGTCTCAGCTGTACACAGGCTTTTTATTTTTATATGTGAGATAACTGGTGTGCAGGGCTTCCTCCCTTTTGCGCTCTCTGTGGTGGGAGCCTGCTGCTGGGTGAAAGGCTGCATGCTAAAAAGAACACTATAAAGATGCATGTACTGTTTGTTTTGTGGAACGCATTAAGGGGTGTCCTGCTTTTCAGGAACTGACCTGAGTTTAATTGAGGGCTTGAATTAGCAGATGTTTTGTTAATTTTATGGCATGGTCTCTCTGTAAAAAATCTCTCCTGAACTATACTATTTTGCTGCCTTGCTGTACACAAGTGCAGGACAAACCTGCTTTATCTGTTCCTGGCTTTCTTTTTCTTGTGCATTACAGTATATTGCCATTATCAATTAAGCCAGCCCCCCTTGCTAATCCTGATTGTTATAGTTGCGCCTGCATTTCCCTCACAGATGGGCAGAGCTTCACTCCTTAGCCAGCAATGCAGTGGAAGAACATGTATTCTTTGCTGAACACGTGGATGATGCCATGAATGGTTTGTGCAGCTCTCTAAGTAATTCGTCGGCATGCAGTGCAGTTCCCGCAGGTAAATTCCTCCTTAGAATTCTATGTCTGACACCCATGGATTTCCAGACAACAGAATTGGACCCAATTATGAAAACTGTGAGCAGATTGGAAATTTTATTTTTTTACTGTGGACAAAGTAGGGGGAGGGTTGGATTCTTTGTCAGGTTTTTGCTTTTGGAGTTGAGACTAAATAAAAGCACTACAGGCGGTCCCCTAGTTACAAACATCCGACTTACAAACGAAGGGAGACAACAGGAAGTGAGAGGAAATCTTCTACTAGGAAGGGAAATTCACTCCTGTAAGAGTTATTATGGGAAAAAGGTACCTCTGCTGATGCTTTATTACCAAGGCTTGTTTCCACAACAACCGAAAATTTTCAAAATCCAATTGTCATTGGGACAGAATGTGAGGTTAAATCTTCTGATCATGGGCACAGACAGTAAAACAAATGTTACAGGGCTGATAACCCTTCCCTATGCTATCCAAAAAGCTTAAAAATCATTTTTGGGCTGGAGCTACACTTAAAAAATGTACCTGTTCCGACTTACAGATTCAACTTAAGAACAAACCTACAAACCCTATCCTGTTTGTAACCCGGGGACCACCTGTACATTGTAAAGCCTCGTACACACGATCCGAGTGTTGGCCAACAGAGCGTCAGACTTTTGTCTGAAGGGCGTGTGCTGTGAACTTGACTTGCCTACTAACGGCACACAATTGTCGGCCAACAAACACGAATGTAGTGACGTATTACGTGAAATTTCAGCTCTTGAGCGCCACCCTTTGGGCACCTTCTGCTAATGTCGTGTTTGGTAAGCATTGATTCTGAGTATGCGTGTTTGTACTAGCCTGCTATCCAACATTTGCTGGCCGAAAGTTTACAATTGTCTGAAGGAGCGTACTAACGGTCGGATTTTAGGCCAACAGTCTGTCATCACACAATTCCCAGACGAAAAATTGATCGTGTGTACGAGGCTTAAGACATGGTGTTTAGTCCACTTTAATCACTGAATTTAAAAAAATGTATGCATTTACAACTAACCTTTTTCAGAATACATTTTTGTCAGGGACAGGGGGCTGTATTTACTGAGAAATGCAGAAGCATATCAGGGACTGCTTGTTGAAACAGATGTCCTAACGGTGCACTAGGACTTACAACATGACACTGGTGCACTTGGGGTCATGGTGTGCACTAGAAGTCAGTAGATAATATGTGGACTAGGAGTAGAAAACCTCTTTGTGCACACCAAATGCCTTTACACACCCAGATATTACCTGATAAAAGTGGCAATGACGTCATGACTGTGCTGTACATAGCCTGAGCAGAGCTGTGGGAGGGACCCAGTAGCTCCACCCACTAATGACTGCCTGCAGAAAACTACAGGAGGGGGCGGAGACAAGACCAGTCACCCTGCACAAGGAGAGAGCGCAGCAGTGAGCGGTCTTTATTACAGGAAAAGTCTCACACTGAATTACTGGACAGATCTGGAAGGAAATGCACAAAGAACACCAAGATTTAAGGAAGAATACACGCCTCTTGTATTCGGACAATAGTTGCCTATCCCTGAGTTCAGTTTTAAGAGATCTTGTATGGGTGTTATTTAGAATATCTTTATATTGGTGTACTGATTGGTACTTCTGGTGTGTAATGTTCCTCAGGGTGCAGTGTACAGTCTTACTCATGTGAGCGGCGGACTCTGGAGACGGTGAAAGAACTTACTGGGAACTACGTGTGCTGGAGAGGCTCGGCTACGCCCAGCCATGTGTTTGCTGGACACTGTCCCTTCTACAGGTTTGTCTCTTACTTCTATTTATCCTTTTCATTCACAGACTAGAGATTTCACCTTCTGTAAAACTGGCTTGGGTTGTATGTGGTAAAAACCAGAGCAGGTAGACCTGCACCCAATAAATACTCGGTCACTGCCTACCACTGCCATGTTACAATAGTCATTGTGTCTGATAAACGATCGGTGATGCAAAGTGAAAAATTGCAACAGGAAAATTGTGTTCAAAATTGTTGCAAATGGTGCCACATTATTTTCCTGCAGTGACCATAGTTTATACTTGGGGATGAGCTCAGAAACAAGTTTGAACCTGCCTGAGGTCTCTCGCTGGGAAGCTGTCAAAGCCGACAGCCAATCATAGGTGACCTAGGCATTTCCTGAGCTGCAGCCCTGTGTATGCAAGGGTCATGCTGTAGAACAGCTAATACCTCCGCTGCCTATGATGGGCTGTCAGCTCTGACAGCTTCCCAGCAGGCTAACTCAGGTAGGTTTGGAGTGTCTGCTCTGCTGTTTTTAAGGCTAACTAAAGTGAGGTGCTGAATGGGACATGGAGAAAAAGCTTACTCCTGTGATGGTGGAGGTGAGCAGTAACAGCTAGGCCTCGCTTAGGAACGTCCTTGGAATATTCCAGTCAGTCTTTGGGGGGTATATAAATGGCCTACTCTATAGCAAGAGCATTATTCAGCTTTAATCATAGCCGCACCGATTGTTTTTATCCACAAGCACCCATTACCTGCTATTATTACAAATGCCACACTACTTATGCTATCAACACACACAAAAAATACATAATTCAATTAGTTACTAAACACTTTAAAAAAAAAAAAAATATATATATATATATATATATATATATATATATATATATATATATATATATTCTATGTTATAGAATCATTCTTTTTTTAACGAATAACAATTTACATATTATTTATTGTTGTTTTACAGATTGTGTTATACATCATTGCCATATATAACTACGTGTTCTGTGCCACCTACTTCTTGGCACACTAATGTCCTTATTCTGTGCACATAAAATGTGTAATCTTTTCAATTATATGGCCTGCAAATTGTGACATTGGTGCTGTCACCAATCATCGTGTTGTGTGCGGTGAGCTATCTTTGGGCTGCCATTCCCAGCTATGGATGGATCCAGTAGCGGCTGGTGGGTCGGTCATTCGGGCTTCCCCTGCATCTCCTTGGCATCCAGGTGGCCGAGCCCCCCTCCCCCCTCCTCCCAGGCTAATGGGATCGCTTCTCCTGTCGGCTTAAAAAAAAAAAAAAAATGACATCCATGCGCCCTGCGCCCCACATGTAGATTAGGGGCTGGATGCATGGATAAGGGTAGCGGTAAAGCGCCGCTATTTTTAGTGGCGCTTTTACTGACGTTTTAGCGGGGCTTTTCGGCCACTAGCGGGGCGCTTTTAACCCCCCACTAGCAGCTGAAAAAGGGTTCAAAGCGCTGCTGCAACAGCGCTTTGCCAGCGCTACCCATTGATTTCAATGGGCAGGGTTGCTTTAGGAGCAGTTTTTTTTATTTTTTTATTTCTTTAGGAGCAGTGTATACACCGCTCCTAAAGCGCCTCAAATATGCGGCTTGCAGGACTTTTAGCGTCCTGCCAGCTCACCGCTCCAGTGTAAGAGCACTTTATCGCTATAGTGCCTGTAAAGGGCCTCAGTGTGAAAGTAGCCTTAGAGACAGATGCATGCTACAAGAGTTAAAGTGGGAGTAAACCCCCTTGGTTGATATTTACCTATAGGTAAGCCTATAATAAGGCTTACCTATTGGTACAGTAAATATCTCCTAAACACTGTTTAGAAGATGCAGCACAAGTGTTTTCCCCTCACCAGTGTGGATCCAAACCAGGTATAAAGTGGATGTTTCTCTCCAGAAATGAGGAGCCCCAGGTGCTGGCTAATGCTGATTCATGCTGTGAGTAAACGAGAAAATCCGGACAGCCGCACACCAGGAAGATATTATCCAAAAGTTTCTTTATTGTAAAATCAGGATCATACCATGTACAGGACACCGTGGACAGAATGTACAGGCAATCAGCTAACGCGTTTCACAGTTATGCCAAGTGCTTACTCATAGCTCAAAAGCTGCTACTACTACTACTGCTTTAAGCTAGCCATACACGAAGCAAATTTTTTTCTGGTTCCTGATGAACCAGCCTAAATTTGAGCCGATAGGGGCCCTGTCAGCACCCTCCTGTCTGACATCCTTCTTTCTGTAAATCGAAGTTGCCGGGCAGAAAGTTGTCTGCCTAACAGCGGCTGCATCCATTCGGCTGTCATGATTTGGGTATTCTGATAACTGTGAGTGGCGGCTGTCAGAATACAATAGCCATCAGAGGAGATTCCTCCATCCACGCTGCTTAGCATGGATTGGGGAAATTGATAGATTTCTCTCATTTAGCCTATGGGTTTGCGTTTAAATTCCCAATGAGGATAAGAAATCCTAGACCTCAAGTTCAGTAGTTGGTATTTAAATCATAATGTTTTCAGGAAATAACAGAAACAAGACTTCAGCAGTTGGTTGCTGCCAATATATCTTATACGCTGACATTTGATCCTTGGTGAAGGAGGACGTTTCAAATTACCAAAATGCGTTAGTCTGTTGTTTTCTTATTTTAAATAAGCATATTTGGACACTCATTTTTTTCTAGTGTGGTGCTCTTCATCTTCCATGTCTTTTGCCTTTTCTCTAAAATGTTTTAGAGGCCTTTCAGTCTATGGGAGCATTGTAATATCAAATCATTCTTTGCCCCCCTTCCCTTCTCCCCTGTAGGGGGTATTCTGTCTGGGATGATGATGTGAGGGTGGTGGTCCATGTCCAAGGCTATAAAGTGTGTGTAATTTCTGTCTTTGTACCACAGCTGGAAGCGATACTTCACAAAGCATCAATCGGAGTGCCACCGTACCACGTGTCCAGGTAGTGTCTGCTAAATTTAAAGGGTGTTTTTACTTTGGCTCTACTTTAGCTAGTTGTCTTTTGATGTAACAATTGGGACACAGGGTTCCATAATACCACCTACTGTAATTGACACCCTTCTGCCTATATTCCATGGAGTGTACAAGCAAAATTCTTCTCTTCACTGGTCATGATTTTATCTCTTTCAGGACAGGCTCAGTCAGTGCTAGTTGTTTTTATTTTTTTTATTTACTTTTAAAGCTGCAAGATTTGCAGCTGTCATGTTCATCCTTCCTTCGTTACTTATCAAATTACTGATTTGGCCCTGTCACAAGTGCGACTCTTGCGACCCTGGTAATGCCGCCATTGCTTTAAAGTATGCACAATTAAAAACCAAAGTCCACATTGGTAGCTGCCATTTATTTTTCTGAATCTTTGAGAGAAGCAGCAGACGAGAGCCTACTAACTTCTATGACTATTGCAAAGTTTCAAGTTTGTCTCTTATGATTTTTTTTTTAATGCGGTGCTGATTGGAATTGTCCTTTTGAGCTGCTAGACCCTGTCCACACTTTCTTTAAAATTGAGCGTTTCTAATATGTTGCTGTGTCTTTATAGTGCATTTTTATGCATTTTAACAGATACACTAACAGTATACATGCTGTAAAATGCATCTAACACATGTGCCTATACAAAAACACATGACAGATGCTGCAAAATGCAGTCCAGTAAAATCTTTATGAACATGAGCGGAAGTGATGGAAAATCTCTTCAGCAGGGACAAAAGCACATTTGTAGAAGAGTGGGGAATGATTAGAACTTTTGAAAATGTTCTTATTACTGTTTGGCGCCGTTTCTGGCTTATCTAGATGTGATAATTGTTTCCTGCAGATCCGTGTGACTCTCAGCCATGTAAGAATGGAGGGACCTGTATCCCGGAGGGGGCAGACAAGTATCACTGCATTTGTCCTGTTGGATTTGGAGGCGATGCAGAGTGTGGTGAGAGATTTTTATATTTTTTTATTTTCATATCCCTTTATTTTGATTTGTGTGTTCCCTTTCCTGTCCTCCCTACCCATCTCACAGCAGTTGTATTCAAGAGAATTCCCCTTTACCTTAAAAAGTAGTGTTTCTAATTGCTATTACATACAAGGCTGAGACAGTTGTATGCAATTCAGTGTACACCGCTAAGCCACAACATTAGGACCACTGACAGGTGAAGTGAATATCTCATTACAATGGTAGGTTCAGGTTGGAGGGATATATTAGGCAGCAAGTGAACATGTTTTCCCTGAAAATGATGTGTTGAAAAAATGGGCAAGTGTAAGGACTTGAGCGACTTTGACAAGAGCCAAATTGTAATGGCTGGACGACGTCAGAGCAACTCCAAAACTGCAGCTCTTGTGGGATGTTCCCGGCCTGCGGTGGTCGGGACCAACCAAAAGTGGCCCAAGGAAGGAAAATTGGTGAACCCTACAACAGGGTCATGGGCGGCCAAGGCTCAATGATGCATGTGGGAAGTCTGGACTGTGTAGTCCAATCCAATAAAAAAAATAGCTACTGTAGCTCAAATTGCTTGAAAAGTTCATGGTGGTTTCTGATAGAAATGTGTCAGCACACACTGTGCATCACAGATTTTTTATAGCAGCAGACCAGTCAGGGATCCATGTCCACAGTCAAAAGTGCCTACAATGGGCATGTGAGCATCAAACCTGGACCAGAGAGCAATGGAAGAATGTGGCCTGGCCTGATGAATCATGGTTTCTTTTACAGCAAGTGGATGGCCGGGAGGGCTTGCATTGCTTACCTGGGTAGGAGATGGCACAGGATGCGTTATGGGGGGAAGGCAAACCTGTGGAGGCAATGATCTGCTTCTGAAGGCTTGGTGCTAGAGATCACAGCATACCTTCAGTGGTATGGCGTCCATGCCGCTGAGGGGTCATGGCTGTTTTGGCTACAAAAAGGGGGACCTACTCAACATTAGGTGGGTGGTCATAATGTTATGGCTGAACGGTGTAAATTCCTCTGTTATATTGGGCTGTATTTGTCCTAAAAAATTGCATTTCTGGGCGTAACTCAGCCGATGGGGTTAAAAGCAATGATTTGCATGGCTCTGTCCACTATAGATGAGGAGAAATATATTTTCGGGATATGTGATGGAGTGAGACATGTGAATGCCTTCTGTTCTAAGAAGACTCTGTTTTGCCATGCATGAAAAAGGTGAAATATTAATTTCATCCTTTTAATAAGTAGCCCCCCTGTGTAATTTTATTCTCCCTCTAATGTTCGTTCTGTCTTTGTTTCAGCTCCGAAGTTGAGTCTGGAGTGTAATATCGATCTCCTGTTCCTGCTGGACAGCTCTTCCTCTTCATCACTGGAGACCTTCATGCGTCACAAGTCATTCCTCAAGCGCTTCATACAAGCCTCGCTGTCAGATGAATCTCCCGTCAATGTGGGCGTGGCCCAGTACAGCAGTGACGTGCAAATGGTGGTGAAGATCAATGAGTACGAGAACATTGCAGAGCTGCTGAAGATGGTGGACTCCATGCAGTTTTTGGGTGGGGGGCTGTACACAGGAAAAGCCCTACGTTACGTCACACAACATGGATTTAAGAGTACGCCGGCCTTTTCTGATGTCCGAGATGACCTGCCTCGCGTCGTGGTTCTGCTCACTGGATCCACGTCACAGGACGCCGTGGCAGAGCCGGCCTCATATGCCAGGGACCATGAGGTCTTCCTTATTGGTGTCCCCAGTGAGACGAGTAAAGAAGAGATGGCTGAAATTGTGGCAAATCCACACAATCTGATATCATACGATAGTCCTCAGAAACTGTTCAACCAGCTTCCTCAACTGCAGAAGAGGATCTGCAGCATCGACTCTCAAGGTTAGAAAATTGAATTGTATAGCTACAGTATATATCTATCATTTTTATTTTTAAATTTTTTTTCATTGTAACCAAAGGTAATTAAAGCCAAGATGCACTGGGACAAATATAGCAGCTTCAGTAGCCATCAGTTAATTATATAACCAGCTTGTCTTCCTACATTACTTGTAATCAGTTCAGCTCTCACAAATATTGTGAATATTTTTTTTTTTTTTTTTTTTACTGGGCCTTTTTATTTATTTTTTTGAGATAACGTTGTCATTACTTAAAGTGGAACTAAAAGTAGATTAGATGGATTAAAAGACCTGTCAGTTTTTATTGCTGTTTCAGTTACAGACATTCACCTTCACTGTTTGTCTTGTTTACTGTTATCACCAAAAGGGAAAGAAAATTAAAAATTTGGGGTTGTCACCAGCACCGGAATTAGAGGGGAAATCTTCTGATGGGGACACTAGTTCTGGTGACCAAGGTGACAACAAGGTATTCCCTTCACTTTAAAGGAATTGCCTCTCATTTATGTTTTGGCTATTTTGCCAGGATGTGAAGGGTAACGAATTTCAATTAATCTGAAATAAATTATAATGAAACAACAAAATGTATTCATTTGTTTCATTCTGACCTTTTGTTAAAGAATAACTAACTAAAGGCAAAACTTTTTTTCGTTTTGGATGGAGGGGAATTGGAACACCTGTCAGTTTTTATTGCTGTATGTGTACCCAGTAGGGAGAATCACCCTCTCTATTTGTTCTGTTTACCATTATCATTAAAAGTGGAAGTAACCAAAATCCCAAATTTTGGGTTGTCCTTAGAAAAGTAATAGAGGGGAAATCCTCCGATGGGGACACTAGTTCTGGTGACCTGGGGGTCCCCAATTAATTCTCTTAATTTTTCTGTTTTGGCTATTTTGCCAGGAAGTGAAGGAATCTCTCGGCAATGGGACACGGATGGTCCCAATCTGATGTGTTATAACCCTCCCTTACTGTATCCAAAAGGAAAACAGTTTGGCTTAAAACCCCTTCCCGCCGAGCGTATGCAGATGTGCGTACTCGGCTTTCCGGGGTTATACTGGGATGATGCAGGCTGCTGCAGGCCTCATCCCGGGAACCGTTGTTTAGAGCGGGCAATCCGCTATCCGAATATAACAACCGATGCGGCTGAAAGCCACTCGGCTGTTATACCGGAGGAGCGGGAGGGGACGTCCCCCCTCCCGCCGCTCTTACCGGGCCTCCCGTTCGATCGGGAGGCCCGGTGACCAATCGGCTGCCTCCGGCGGCTGGGGGCGGGCTGGAACGAAGCTGTGAGTGGCTTTGTTCCATCCTCCTAATCGTAAACACAGAAGCGACGTCATGACGTCACTTCCTGTTTCCTCGGCTGCTAATGGCGCCGGTTTTAAAAAAAATACACAGTGTTCAGAATCTCCATTTTCGGCGATCTGAATACTTTGAAGTGCAAAGGAGGGATCAGGGGTCTTTTAGACCCCCGATCCCTTCATAAAGAGTACCTGTCACCACATATTACTGTCACAAGGGATGTTAACATTCCTTGTGACAGCAATAAAAGTCATCAAAAAAAAAAATTTTTTTTTAAACACAATTTATATATAATTAAATAAAATAAGAAAAAAAAAATTTTTTAAAGCGTCCCCACGAGCTCGCGAAGCAAAATAAAACGCATACGGAAGTCGCGCCTGCATATGTAAACGGTGTTCAAATCACACATGTGAGGTATCGCCGCGATCATAGCGAGAGCAATAATTCTAGCACTAGACCTCCTCTGTAACTCCAACCTGGTAACTGTAAAAAAAATTTAAGCGTCGCCTATGGAAATTCTTAGGTACCGTAGTTTGTCGCCATTCCACGAGTGCGTGCAATTATAAAGCGTGACATGTTTGGTATCTATTTACTCGGCGTAACATCATCTTTCACATTATAGAAAGAAAATGGGGTAACTTTACTGTTTGGATTTTTCATGAAAGTGTCTCTTTTCCCAAAAATTTGCGTTCAAAATACTGCTGCACAAATACCGTGTGATATAAAATATTGCAGCAATCTCCATTTTATTCTCTAGATTCTCTGCTAAAAAAGATATATATAATGTTTGGGGGTTCTAAGTAATTTTCTAGCAAAAAATACGGATTTTAACTTGTAAACACCAAATTTCAAAAATAGGCTTAGTCGTGAAAGGGTTAAGTTCAACCTTAAGATATCAAAGTAATACATAAACAATATTTTTAGCACAAACAAGGCTTTCTTTGGTAAAATTGTCTTGCAAAAATAATTCTCTTTATGCAGTCTATGGACAAAAACAACTTTTTTTTTTTTTAATGGCACTATAATCCTGATTCAGGTAGAGAGCCTTGTAAAGCTATTTTTAAATTAAATAAAAGCTTTTTTTTTTTTTTCCATTTTATTTGCATTTTTTTTTAATGTGCTACTAAAAAATTAACATACAAATAAAGAAAAAAGCCTTAACGTTATATATCAATGGTTATAAAAATGAGCAGGGAAAGAATGAGTTATTTAGGGGATGATTAAGGTAAAGTAAGGGTTAATGAGGGCCTAAATAGGAAGACATTTTATTTAATTATTTTTATTGTCAAGTTAGCTCATCTCTTTGATCTGCAGATAAATGAAATAGAGTAGATAAAAAAGTAAAGCAGACCATAAATGATAAGATGGTCTGAGATGATGAGAAACCCGCTCGATTCCCCAAAAACCTGCCGCAGCACTATTATGTTCTGTGGACGGGGAGCCATGCCTACCTGCAGAACACAATGATCACTGCTAGCAGCTGCAGCCACCAGCAGTAATCGCATACAAAAATCCAACAGGCAGTCAATGGATCGACTTGGCTACAACCAGCCTGCCCATAGATGGATCGAATCTCAGCCAGTCCCTGCTGAACAGTCCAAGATTCGATCCATCTATGGCTGGCCTAATAGTGGTACTTAGTATCCCAGGGCTGGACGATGTTTTTAACCTTTGTATCAGACGACATTCCACACAGCACACAGCGGTGTGGTGTGTTTTATACATCAAATATCATTTTGACAGTCAACAAGTGCAACCAAATGCATAGGGGAAGTGGCAGAAGGACTGAACCTATAACACATGCCCTGTGTACTGTGATTTACCTTTTTTTGGGGTGTGTGTATAGCACTATTTTTTTAATAGGCTGACAAATGAACCAAAATATGAAAAAAATACATATTTGTTAATTTTATATATGCTTTTTTTTGGGTCTTTTTCTTACACTCATTTCTAACATTTTCCCTTTGCCCACATAGAGGCACACTGCCCTCTGCAGGCTGGAGACATTTGAAACAAACTTCCAATGATTATCCTGATAGGCTTTTATGGTGATCACATGATCAGAAACTACACTGATTGGTTTCTAATCGTTAGTCTTATCACAGCGCTGTCACAGAATTAAGGGCGTGCACATCTGTGCTCTCATAGTACACAGCTGCAATATAGAGTAGACATTGGGAATTGCTCCTTTTGGTCTTCAAATTGCAGTCGTTAAGTATTTAAACTTGTGTTCTGATTGTTGATTTTGGTGATGGAATTTCCCATTGACATTTTGGAGTTTTATGCTGGTTGTACACCTGCCAGGATTGCGCCAGCGGCTCTGTCAGCTTTCGATTGAAAAGAAAAGTTCACACATGAAATTACTGTATATGCTGCATAGAAATCTGCCACCCGTTGTGTTGAGCATTTCTCAGTTTCAAATCAACCAAAACGGAATTCCTTTGTAGTGTAATTGCGTTGGTCAATGTCCTTCACATTTATAATTGTTTTGGCTCTTGAAACTAGGAGAAGAGCAAATCATAATGTGACTCTGTTGCCACCTAAAAGAAAAAACTGTGAGCGAGCTTCCAGATTTAGACTGATGGCTCCATACAATACAGAGTAGCAGAAGGCAGCAACCTTTTCCATATTAGTGTCATGTTCACAAGTATTCAACAACTGGCATGACAGTGAATGGTAGCACATTGTAGTCTCAAGCTTGCACTAGTAGAATTTTATTCAAACTTTTCGTTTAGGAATTTTCATGTTCCTGTTTTTCTAATCATTTGTGCGGTCAAAAGTACATTCGTTTTTAACCACAGAGACTGAAAATTCAAAGGAGCAGGATTAAGGCCCCATGTACACGGGACGCTGCTAAACACACGTTCAGAGGCAGTTGGACGCTTTTTTCAACCTCCCTTGAACTCATCCAATGTTATCCTATGTGACCATATACACATTCTCGTTTATTGCTGTGTTTAGGCAGTTGCGTTTTAACAGCGTTTCTTTGAAAGCAAAAAAATGGGTTCAGACGCCGAAGATTTCCACGTTTCAGACGCCAAACGCGGTACCGGCGTTTAGCCGCGTTTTCGTTTATAAGCGTTTTTAAAGGTGCCCTATTTTTTTTACATTAAAAATCTCAAAAATGATGGCAAATGATGAAAAACCATTAAAAAAATATTTTAAAAAATTGTAATAGCTTGCAATGATTCATAGACCATTTATATACCCCATTATCCCTTGATCCAATCCAATACACCACTAGCATTGCTGTTATCCGAAGTATAATTTGAATTTGACCCATATGTTGTTAGATTTGAACAAGCAACTTGTGGCAGGTGACGTGGCAAGTGGACAATCCGCAACGTGTAGCAGGTGACTTGGCAAATGACAATTTGCAACTTGTGGCAGGTGACGTGGCAAGTGGTCAATCCACAACTTTCTACGTCGTTCTAGCCTCATCAAGAGCAATGTCAGGAACATTTCCTCACATATGCTCATTATTGGATCCATTGCGAAAAAAAAAGCACAGAAATAGAGGCAAATACAAGTAGACAACTGCTCTCTTTGCTGCTGCTACTCACTCTGGTCAAAATGGCTGAACTAGTTAACTAACAATCTTTTTTGAGCTTGGGGAGGGTCTTAAATGAGGTAATCTTAATAAACGCTTCTAGACGCAAACGCGGCATGCAAACTCTGGTGCATACACAAAGCATTTTCATAGTTACATATAAAGAAAAGTAAACTGGTGGCTTAATTGTGGTAGGTCTGGCCTGTACAATATTTCAGCTGCACACGGGCTTCTGTATTGCATGTATGCTCTTCAGGCTTCAGACCAGCCCCAGTGCAAGCACTTTAGGTCTCAGATCAACTACAGTCCATATACTTCAGACCTCAGATCAGCCACAGAGCATATACTTCAGATCAGTGCCAATCCATATACATAAGACCTCAGATCAGCCCCAATCCAAACACTTCAGACCTCAGATTAGCCCCATTCTATACAGTTCAGACCTCAAGATTATGCTCAATCCATACACTTCAGACCTCAGATCAGCCTCGCGGAACAAGCTTCATGGGCTTTCACTGATGTCAGGGAGGTGAGTAGGTCCGACCTTGTAATTTACATTCTGGGGAGCTATTGATTACGGCCAATGCCTTTAGCTTACAGTGCTGACCCTCCCAGTCCAGCTCTTCGGGGGATTAATAGGCAATATTAAGGCAGAGTGCCATACCTGTACTAATTTGAACATGTGTTAAGATTTCTTAAGAAATAGATAAATTAATTCAACATGAATATTTTATTGTCTACCTGGAATATTAGTCTTTGAATAGATATGGCATAGTAAGGTTAAAGCTTGATGTAAACTTTATAGCCAGCTGTACTAAATCCACACACAGAAATTCATGCAGCCACCTAATAACACTTGGTTGTCTCTTCCAGGTTGCCAGGCACAACCTCTGGACTTGGTCTTCATGTTGGATGCCTCCTCTGGTATTGGACAAGAGAATTTTAATCGTCTGCTAAACTTTGTAACAATGGTCTCCCTCCAGTTTGACATAAACCGGGATATCACCCAGGTGGGACTTGTCACATATAGTAACCAGCCTGGGACCATCTTTAATCTGGATGCTCATGAAACTGTATCGGGCCTCATCAGTGCCATCAACCGGGCCCCTTATCTGGGAGGTTCACCATCCACTGGAAACGCTCTTCTACATATCCACAATGATGTCATGTCCATCCAGAAGGGCGCTCGGCCTGGAGTAAAGAAGGCTGTGATCGTTCTGAGCGATGGGCGCGGAGCAGAAGATGCAGCGGTTCCCGCACAGAAGTTGCGGGAAGATGGGATTTCTGTCTTTGTCATTGGTATAGGGAGGATTCAGAGGAATGCACTGCTGAGAATAGTGGGATCAGAGAGATTCCTCACTCACATACCGAACTACAATGTGCTCAGCCAGTATGAGGATGACATCGTACAGCGTGTGTGTGAAGGTGAATTGCCTTTAATGTGTATCTCCAGACAAAACTTATTTTGTATTTGGTAAAGAATGGTTAGAACCACTGTAAGTTTTAATTTATGCTGACTGAGTCCAGTTGAAAGAGTTTCCTTCACTTCCTGTCCTGCAACCACCGGGATTGTGTGTAAAACTGACAGGCAGACTCCTGCCTGCCAGGTGAAAGTATTCGGGCCGCTGCACTGCCGCCCAATTGCCTCCACACACCCCCAGTACCAGCGCCCTGCCATGTTTTCCGGGCTCTGCTTGCCAACCTGCGAGCCCCGGGTTCGTCATGGCGGGTGCCGGCAGGTAGAGAGGAAGGATAAGAGCACGTCCGCCCTTCTTGCTGTGACCCAGAAAGCGACATCTATGACATCACTTTTTGGGTCAGCCTCTGTGCCCCCAGCTAACCTAGCCGGAAAGCAATGTTTTTCAATGCGATTTGCATTGCAAAACATTCAGAGGAGACGGGCAGTATTTTTTAGACCGTAAATGTCTCATTAAAGAGAATCTGTCGCCTAAAAATCATCACATAGGGGACTTTTTGGTCTCCTATTTGATAAGGGAAAAAAAAGGGGGGAAAAAAATTTTTTTTTGCAAAAAAATAAAGTTAAAGCGGAGGTTCACACAAAAATTGAACCTCCGCTTTTCGGAACCCTCCCCCCCTCCGTGTCACATTTGGCACTTTTCAGGGGGGAGGGGAATGCAGATACCTGTCTAAGACAGGTATTTGCACCCACTTCCGGCATAGACTCCCACGGGAGTCTATGCCTCTTCCCGTCCCCACCGCGCTGTCTGCTGGGACACACACGGGTCCCAGAGACAGCGGGGACCAGTTAGGAAGCGCAGCGCGACTCGCGCATGCGCAGTAGGTAACCGGGAAATGAAGCCGCAGCGCTTCACTTCCTGATTCCCTTACAGAGAATGGCAGCAGCATCGACCGAGGGACGATTCGGTCTCGGGTGCCGACATCGCTGGACCCCGGGACAGGTGAGTGTCCTTTTTTTAAAAGTCAGCAGCTGCAGTATTTGTAGGTGCTGACTTTTAAAAAAAATTTTTGTGGGACTCCCTCTTTAAACCCACACACATAAACCCATTTTAAAATTTTTTTTTTAAAGGCTCCCACCTTCCCATATACGCACGTGGGGGGTGGCCGCGTGAAACTGTCGATTTGCGATACATATTACATATCGCCATGCGCGCTGGAGTGAGAGCAAAAATTCTAGCACCTGACCTTCTTTGTAACACTAAACTGATGACCTATAGGGGGCTTTTGAAGCGTCGCCTATAGAAAATATAGGGTACTAAAGTTTGTTTCCATTTCACGGGCGCACACAGACTTAGCCCAGGTTCACACTGAGCTGCAGGAATGAAGATTTCACTCCCGCATGTCAGTCCTGATTTCAGCATCGATTTTGCAGACATCTGTGTGGGTTTTTGCACAGATGTCAATGGAAATCGCACCCCAAAATCGCAAAAAGTAGTACAGAAACTACTTTTTGAAATCGGTGCGGTGCCGCAAATGCAGCATTGCACCGATTAGGATGGTGCCATTGACGCCAATTTGACATGTCAAATCGAATTAAGGTATGATATGTTGGGTATCTATTTACTCGGTGCAACCTCAGCTTTTATATTTTACCAAAAATGTGGGTAGTTTATTGCGTTTTCCCTAAAATTGTGGGGTTTTTTTTTTTTACTGAAATTTTGCTTTTCCTAGATGGTAATATTGTGTAACATAATAAGTAGGAACTACCACTTTTTTATTCACTAGGGTGTCTGCTTTCAGAAAATATATAATGTTTAGGGGTTTTGTGTAATCTTCAGGGCTAAAATTATTTTTTAAACGTGTGCAAAATCTGCTCTGGCAGGGAAAAGGTTAATAAATAAACATTTTTGTATGTTTTTTGTATGTACAATATCTTTATCAAGAAGCCTATTACAGGGTACTTCCATCACATAGGATTCTGAGAGGCTGTACAGAAAATTTTGCTCACTGTGACCTTTCTGCATTTCAGAGGCAAAATCCAAAGTGAGTCCATGTAAACCCAATCCATGTATGAACGGAGGAGTTTGCATCCTGCAACTCAACAGCTACTACTGCGAATGCCACGGATGGGACGGGCCGCACTGTGAGAACCATAAGTAAAACTTCTGGTGAAGTGTCAGATTACTGAAGTGATTAAAGCCGTTCTTTGCCCCGTTTGAACAAAATTCTAATTATATCTCAGCAGATAAAAATACTGTAGCTGCTGACTTTAAAATAAAAGGACACCTCACAGATGTCACACTTTTGAAATGAAAAAGGCCTTATTTTGCTATGGTCAATTGATAGACCCTAGGACCCGAATGCTGAGATCTTTTCAGGATCTGCAAAATGACTTTGACATTCCCAAACAGGCTTTCTTTAGCTACCTACAAATACGACATTACGCACAATCTCTGGTCCCTAATCTTCAATTCTCCCCTCTAACTGAATTTGAAAAACTGTGCTTAGAGGGCTCGTCCCCTAAAGGTATGATCATGCGGACCACGTCATGCATATATGGGAAAGTGGGAGCGAGCCCTGGGTGCAGACTTCCCCCTGCACACATGGCAGCTCATATGGTCTCAGGCCTCTAAGAGCTCTGTATGCACGCTATATAAAGAGAATCAATATAAGATTTTGTTCCATTGGTATCAGACCCCAGACTTGCTCCACTCCATATATCCATCGGCTGATTCTTGATGTTGGCGATGCTGTAAAGATAGGGGGACGCTATTTCATATTTATTGGATTTGCCCCCTGATCACTTCGTATTGGCAAATGGTGCATTCCTTACTCCGGTCCATCTTCGATACTGAAGTGCCTCTTGATCCGAAGACTTTTGTGTTGGGTCTTCCACCAATCTCTCTCTCTAAAAGGTCCAAGAAACTTGTGTCACATATACTAACTGGCGCACGATGCTTGGTGGCCTTAAAATGGAAACAGAGAGAACCACCCTCACTATCGGAGCTGCACTCCAGGATCAGAGATGTCAAGAGAATGGAGTACCTGACAGCTTCCATTAATGACACTCTTGAGAAGCATAATCGAAAATGGAAACTCTGGGTCCTCTTCGAAAATCCCATAACTTAATGCCCCCAACCCCTGGTCATCTTTAATTGGTTCCTTTAACTTTCAAGAGATTCCGGGCACCAGAGGCGGATCGTTGCCCTTTCATCTTAATCATTCTCTACTATTCTTCTTCCATCTCCACATGTTCCATTTTACTCTCCCTCCCTCCCTCCCTCCCTTTCTCTCTTATTTCTCCTTCTTATACTCTACTTATTTTTGTTTAGTTATGCAAGGTATAAATGCAGTATTGTCTGAATAATGTCACGTCAAGGTATCTTCCTAACTAACTGGCTTATACTCCACTGCTCCCTTCACCAATTGTTTTTTTTTTTTGGACTCTATCTCAGAAGTACTGATTACGCTACCAATTGTATCACCTTGTATTTTATGTTGTTAACTCTTTATTTTCTTGGAAAATCAATAAAAATTGTCAATTTTCAAAAAAATAAAAGGACACTCGCCTGTCCAGGGATCCAGCGCTTTCCTCCCCCGATCCAGTTCTGCACTGGTCAGGTTCTCAGTGCTGACAGACATGTTTACTGTGGGCAGCCAGCTGTGATTCCTTTAGACTCCTCAGCCGGCTTCCCACTGCACATGTGTAAGCTGCGCTTTGTGAATGGTCGCACAGCCTTAAGGAAACTGTGACGTGTCCCAGAAGGTTTTGGGCAGGGGGAGGAAAACTTCTGGCAGCACCCAAACCCCCCCCCAAAAAGAAGTGTTTCAAAATTGAAGAGATGGGGGGGAGGGGCGCATCATAAAGTGGCCCCTTTAGGGTGAAGTTCCGCTTTAACTTAAAAACCACAGGGACTTAGTGCAAAGTCTAAACAGGAGCATACCTCACACTAAAACTTCAATCCTGCAAGGGTTTCAGCAAACTTTAAAACCAATCCTTAACCTGTTTCTGCATGGTAGATAGGTAGATAGGATAAAGCTGAACTCCAAGCAGATATAAAAGACCGTGCAAGTACCTGAAATCTGCAAGACAGGACTGTGCTGTGTATAACCTAGGGCTTGATAGACACAAATAGAAATCCTTTGGTAGGTTAAACAGCTCACATATATGTATTTTATCTACTTATTTAGCTTTCCGCTTTAAAGTGTAAGTTCACTTTTTCCCAAAAAATGAAAAGGTGAAATAACCCCCTAAACAAACCCTAACCACCCCCATTCCCTGCTGCACTTACCTTTGGGGATCAGCTGTCACTGCCCGTGCAGCAGTCTGGGAATTCTAAAAGCCCCGTTCATTTCCACTTCTCTCCTTAGGGCTTCTGTGACAGATTAGAACAATTCTGATTGGTCAGGTGCGGGCACAAGACCAATTTGACTAATCAGATTTGATCTGTTCCAAAAGCCCTAAGAACCCTTTCACACTGGTGTGTTTTTCAGGCACTTTTGGGCTAAAAATAGCGCCTGAAAAACACCTCCCCTGCAGTCTCAGTGTGAAAGCCCCAGTGCTTTCACACTGAGGCGATGCGCTGGCAGGATGTTAAAAAGTCCTGCAAGCAGCATCTTTGGAGCGGTGTATACACCGAAGCCTGCAAAGCGATTCGGCAGCGGCGCTACACAGGGCACTTAACCCCTTCATCAGCCTCTAGCGGGGGTTAAAAGCGGGCCTTTCAAATCCCCGCAAAGCTTCACCAGCTGCATGGGTAATGACCGCTAATCTTCCACATTCAGCGGGGACCAGAGAAGGGTGTAGGGTGGATCTTACACTTTAAAGTGTTGTTCCAGTCTCCTGTGGAAAAAATAAGTCAGCAGCTCCTAAAACTGTAGCGGTGTGCTAACCCCAGTCGGGCTCACCCGCTGTCTACCGGCATTTTTACTATGGGCACGCGGTTGTGGCAGCTTATGGCTTCACAGCCAGGTGCCCACTGCGCAAGTAGCGTTGCACATCGTGAATGGTGAATGCAGTCTTCTGGGACCTGTAATGCGTACCAGAATACTGCAGGGAGGAAGGAGAACTTCCACTCCGATCGCCCAGATGGTCAGAGCGGAAGTGGGAGCGAGTACCAGTTAAAATCGGGTAAACCCGGCTGCCCCCACCCTGCTGCTCAAAAGTGCCAATTGTTCAAGAGGAGTGGGGGTTGAGTACTTAAAGCAGAACTTCCCCTTTTGGATGGAGCTCTTGCTGTAATTTTTCGGAATGAGTGCTATAAGAGGAGGACTGCCTATAAAGTTATCACATCATCAGTTCCTAATCAAAGCATTAGAAAATACATAACTAGCATAAATAGGGCAGTGAATAGAAGAATAGGAATGGAAGGAAGAAAAGACAAAGTAAAGAAATAAACCTGTTATTATTGAGTTGGTGTTGGAATTGAAAATACTGAGTGCATGAGAAAAAAAATGTCAGAACCTTTTTTTTTCAGTGAACACTGCAAGTCAAAACAAGAAGAGATCTAGGCACCTGATATTACATACAAATCTTGACTTCTATAAAAGTGAAGCTTGGCCCCTCCCCTCCTCCCCCAAGCATCTTCTTTGTTCCTTCAATGCAGAACTTTGCTTTAAATATATTCCTCAAGCCACAAAGAATATAAATCCACTTTGTGTGCTCCAAATACCTTTGAAAACCCAGATATTACCTTGATTGTAGCAGTGACATCCTCATGGTGCTGTGCATTGCCTGTGCACAGAGCAGAGCTGTAGGAGGGGCTCAGCAGGCCCCACCTACTATAGGCTGCCTGCAGAAAACTACAGGAGGGGGCGGAGACCAGACCAGTCACCCTGCAGAAGGAAAGAGAGCAGCAGTGACACTGACAAGTCTCACACTTGGTTACTGCACAGTTCTAAAAAAAAATACACAATTCACCAAGATTCAAGAATATACATCGCTCTTGTTTTTAGGCAATATTTGCTTATTCTGGAGTTCACTATAAACTTAATGGGCTGCCTCTTGACCAATAGGTAGGCTCAGGAATGGGCAGGGGAAAGCTGACTTACAAAGCAGGTGAGAACTCTAAATAGCATGATGAAAAGTAAAAGACATTATGCAACATATTGCAAACATTATAACATGTAACAGAAGAAAGTAATCTTAATAATTTCTGTATTTTTTTTTTTAGAAATAGTTAGGGGTGACAGCGCCTGGCCACTACCGCTAATCAAGAGTCGCCGTCAAAGGCACTCCTCCGCATCACATCGCAGACTCAAATCCCTGTCCAGCAGGAAGTCTTCTGGAAGGACACATTAACTGAACTGGATGAAGAGGCCAGAGACCATCCGAGGTGCCTGGGCTGGGACACTCAGCAGCCAGAACTAGGTTTTCACTCTTAAAACAAACCATAATGCATTTTGCGTGCTCTGTGTGGACAGAATCTGGTCTGGTGTAATGCTGCTGATCGACTATAGAGGGCAGCAAAACTGGTCTTCACTTTTTACCTCTGTCTGTTAAATTTCCTACACTAAAGTGAACCAGTCTTCACGGAATGTGTGAATTAGTCAGAATTATGTTTTCTTGAAGTCAAAAAGAGAGCTTATGTCTAACATGCAATCATATGCAAAAAGTAAATCCTGTTTTTTTTTTTTTTCTCTCATTTTCCTTGCACCTGATTGGGTATTCAAAGTAAACACAGATTTACTTTATATACTAAGCTGAGTAAATATTCACTGTACTAGTGATCAACCTCTACTCCTTTAGTAAATTGGTCCCACTGTCTCCCAGTTTATGAGGAGGAATAACCATGTTAAATATTAGTCCATAGACCGAATGCGTGAGCTCAAGCAACGCAATACTTCAGTTGATCACTGACTTAGGCTGAAGAACCAGACAAAGTATGTAATGCATAAATATAAAGTAAGCCTGCACTGTTGCTATATAGTCATGTAAAGAACTGCATTTTACCCTCTTGCATAATCTGAGCTAGGAGTAGTTCTATTTAATAGACTTCTGAATACAGACTGCTGTTTTGTTATCACAAAATCTTTACATGAACTAAAGTTATATCTTTCTTGTCCATTGAGTAACAAAGTAATTCAGAAACAGTTGGGTTATACTGCTGCCTACAGGAGGTTGGGACACTAATAAACAAAAAAATGGTAAGCCAGCCACCCCCCTTATAACCCCTACTCTTCAAAGCATGCCTCGGTTTTGTTTTTGTTTTTTTATAGGCGGCTTGACATCTTTTCTTCAGCTCTGCTGAACAAGAGGTCTGTCTGTTTTGTTAGTCATCTTCACATTTGTAGTATTTCTTCCTCAATTATCAATCAAGATTGCTTGCTACACGACGCTTGAGCTGGTCCCTGTATAGCAGGTATCTGGATCGGCATTTCTTCAGCACTAGCTTTAGGGGCTGAACCTGGACCCCTCTGAACTGGAAAAAAAGGTGCTGGCCTAGAATGTGACCTTCAGGCCCTGGGCTCTGCATTGTAATGTGTTTTTTTTTTGTCTGTTGTATTTGTTAGCCACAAAGCGCCAGGTCCAGAGCTTTCACAGGTGTGACCCTATCCCTGAAGACTCAGTGAGTAAGGCCGGTTGCACTGAAGCATCGGTAGCCACCAAGCAAGTAGAGAATATTGTGGAGCTCCAGGGTTCAAAGTCCCCCCAACATCTGACATAAATGCGTGAGTGATTCATGAAGAGAGAATGTTTAACAATATAGAAGGTCTGCCATTGTACCATATATATCGAACCTGAACAACGTACATTAGTGTGTCCTGCACTATCCCCAACTGGTGCGGGTATTTAACCCAAACTGCCAACAGTTAATAAACAATGTCCAACCTGTGAAAAGAGCGTTAAAGCAGAGTTCGGCCCAAGTTTTTTTTTTTTTAAAGTCAGAAGCTACAAATACTGCAGCTGCTGACTTTTAAAATATGGACACTTACCTGTCCAGGGCGCCTGCGATGTCCTCACCCGAAGCCGATCTGTCCCTCGGCTCTCGGGTGGCAGCGCCGCCGCCATCTTCGGTAAGTGAATCCGAAAGTGAAGCCTTGCGGTTTCACATCCTGGTTCCCTGCTGCGCGTCCTCACTGGTCCCTGCTGTCTTCTGGGACCTGTGTGTCTCCCAGAAGACAGCGGAGGGGACGGAGGAGGGGCCGGACATGGCGTAGATCACCACAGAGCCTGCAGTGATCTATGCCCGGAAGTGGGAGCAAATACATGGATTATACAGGGATCTGCTCCCCCCTAAAAGGTGCCAAATTTGACACCGGAGGGGGGGGGAATCCGATCAGCGGGTGTTCCATTTTTGGGTGGAACTCCGCTTTAAAGAGCAATAATAAACATAGAACAATAGCTAGTGCTGGTTGGTATGCTCCATCAGTTAATAAATAAGGAGGATATGTGTAGCAGAGCAGTGTCCATCCTTTTCCAGCACAGGTTGCATAATGTTGTATGTGGGGCGAAACTTTGCTGTACAGTGTAACACATTATAGGACTATGCTCACTTAGTGTAGTGAGCTCTCTAGTGGGTTGTCCTCTTCCGTCTGGAAGAACTGATAAACATGGAAATATCCAAGTAAGGATGGTGAAAGTGGGCTGACCCTATAGTGAGGCCTGAGAAGAAAGTCATCTTCAGCAAACGAAAGGGTAGGACAGGCGTGAGTCTATCATTCCAGATACGGGCCAGCAGTGACCCCTGGTGGTAGCTATGATGCAGCATTGAGGGAATATTTGCAGAGTGTATGTCTGCAGACTTGCAGTTTAAGTACCAAGTGTTTCTGTGTCTTAGGGGGAGCAGATATCGGGCAACAATATCAGAGAGCAGTCAGCTTCTCCTTTATTGTGACAGGAGTCGGGTGGGAATCAGGGCATGAGAAAAAAGAAAGAAAAAAAAAGTGGGTAAATCATGTTGTTACTTATCTGGGTGCTTCTCACTGTTCAAGCCAGGCAATTGCTGCATCAGGATCTTCAAAGAAATACACTCTATCTTCTCCCTCCACTCGAAGACGTGCAGGGAACAGCGTTGCATATTTTATGTGTTTGATGCAAAGGTGTCTTTTGGCTTCCATGAAGGTCTTGCGTCTGCGCTGTACTTCTGCAGGAAAGTCCGGAAAGGCCGCAATCATCTTGTTTCCAAAAGGAATATTCCCTTTCTCTCTGCTTAATCGCAGAATAGTGTCTCTGTCCCTGAAGTTGAGGAATTTTGCAATAAAAGTGCGAGGCGGTGCAGCGGTCGGTGGCGGTCTACCAGACATGCAGTGCGCTCAATCGATGGCGAAAGTGGGGGAGAACACCTCTTCGCAGTATGTGTCACAGAGCAGTCGTTCAAGGAATGTGGGGGGGTCCCTCGACCCCCTCAGGCTGGCCAATGAATCTAAGATTGCAGGGGCGGAGTCTGTTCTCAATGATCTTGTTTCTGCAGGAGTTAACCTGCAGCTGCATGGCATTTGTGGTGTTCTGGAGAGGGGGGAGGAAATCCTCCAGGTTTCTCAGACGGGTCTCTGCATCTGTGATCCTCTCCCTCAGTTTCTGAAAGTCCTGTCTCACTAGGGAGATGTCAATTTTAACCTCAATTCTGGCTGTGAGTGTTTGGCAGGCTGTGATGGCTTCTTGGCAAACTGTGATAGCCTCCAGCACCTTCGCAGTGTCTGCTCCTATGGATGCCCCCTCCCCCGGCGTGGCGCCACCATCTTGTCCCGGGGGGCGGCAGGGGTTTCATTGTCTTGCCGGCAATATTTATCGAGCTTAGCCGCCGTGTCTGTGGATATTTTTGGCAGAGACATGGGCTAGGGAGATACCTGTTGTAGCGGCAGCAAAAGTCGGGCCTCGGGCAGTGAATAGGCTCCCAGGATAAGCGGTACAGGATATTCAGCCGGCGGAGCTCAGGTCACTAGCGTCCTACCTCATGCTGCTGCAGGCCACACCCCCCCAATCAACCCCTTTTACCTACAGGGTTAGCCAGGACCAGTTAACTCTGCTCCTTCCCTAGTTAGGCCCTGTCCCCTCAGTGGTACTTTCTATTTCTTGAAGCACTGGACCTTATATCTACCTCAGCACTTTTCCTGGCAACCATACTGTGGAATGCTCAAGTGATCTTCCCCGAAGAGGATTGTTTTTTTGGACTCTTGTGGACCAAACCTTTCTGAAGGGCCTAACACCTGTAGGCTTCAGCTGGATTGAGTTTCACTGGTGCATGACATTGCAAACTGTTGGTCACGAAGGGGCGAGGCTGTTCAGCTCAAACCCTCACTAAAGAAGTCTACACTGTGTGTACTATTGTTTTTTTTTCTTGCCTGTCAGGGGAAATCCCCCTTCTTTCCCTTTCAGGGCTGTAGGTTGTTGAGGGAAATTCCTCCTTTTGTTGACTCTGTCTTCTCCAGTTTCCCCGTCTCTTTCAGGGGACTTGCAATTTGAGTGAGACATCCAGTTGGTCTCTATGGACCAAGACATCCCTGGCACAACCCATCAGTGTCTTTGGGAGCATGTAGTGGTCTCCCCCCAAGCTCTGCTTGCTGGAATGTCCCCATACCTGTGATATTAGTGTGGTTCCTCTAGAACAGACGGTCCCTGCTTTGTTGTAGGATCTCACTGTGAGGCGGTCACCTCTGGGTTTCTCTTAAGCATTGCAGGACCTTCACTTCTGGGAAGATTTGTCAGTTTCCCCTGTGACAGGTCAAGTCGCCTGATCCCTCTATACTGGATGACACAGGGTGTTACACTTGACTGCACTTAGAGACAATGAATTGCTATCTGGCTTTCCTCAACTCGTGGATACTGTAAGATGAGGTTTCTGCAACTTGGTACTCCTCACCTCTTGCATAGCAGGAATTTTCCACCTCAGGATGGATCCCTGGATTGTGTGCAGACAGAACATGCTGGGATCCTGTTGCAGCTACCCACTGTAGGGAATAGAGTACATCCAGAGGCCCCAATAGGACCTGAGCTTTGGGAGATAGGTCCTTCTGAGGTTGATCCAGTCTCATGAGGAAGGCCCTTCAGATTCCTTCCTCTTTTTTTGTTCCTAATCAGGTGAATTGTCTGAGCTTTGTGACTAATGGGGCGTACACACGGTCGGACTTTTCAGCTACAAAAGTCCGACAGCCTGTCCGACAGACTTTCGACGGACTTGCGGCGGACTTTCTAACGAACAGACTTGCCTACACACGATCACACAAAAGTCCGTCGAATTCTTACGTGATGACGTACGACCGGACTAAAATAAGGAAGTTGATAGCCAGTAGCCAATAGCTGCCCTAGCGTGGGTTTTTGTCCGTCGGACTAGCGTACAGACGAGCGGATTTTTCGACCGGACTCGAGTCCGTCGGAAAGATTTGAAGCATGTTTCAAATCTAAAGTCCGTCGGATTTGAGGCTGAAAAAGTCCGTTGAAAGTCCGGAGAAGCCCACACACGATCGGATTACCAGCCAGCTTTAGTCCGTCAGCGTCCGTTGGACTTTTGTAGACGAAAAGTCCGACCGTGTGTACGCGGCATAAGATTTCTGCTTCTTGCTCCAAGGCTGAGGGTGCTTTACTAGTCCAGGGTGACACTGCTGCTGCTTAGAACCATGTTTTGTGGTTAAGGTTAGGCAGGATTTGCGGAGTTCTATGCTAGACCCCAAAGTGGATGGGTTCCTGTTCATCCTTTTGCAAGTCTGCCATTCACATGCATCAGCCTGGGGTTACAGTATATCTTTATACCTGCCTACCCTTGTACGGATGTCCATCGCTTATCCTACCTCTTCTTCGGTCAGACCAATTTCATGGTTGGTATACTTTTAACTATCCCTTTCGTATATTCTGCTGTGAGGTCTCACTTCCCATGATTTCTTGTTCTAAGATGTCTGACCAGGCAACACTTTTTCATGGAACCTCCCTTCCCTGAATCTTAAGGGTTAGGTTTTTAAGGCTTGGACCTTCTGGTGGTGACCAGCTCGTCTTCTCTTTGTCAAAGTTTCCCCGTGGAGGCCTGTGTTTCCAGGCCACTTTTCCTATGTTTTTTTTTTCTGTTGACCACATTATGTTGTTGGTCTAGATTTTTCCTTCTCAGGTAATTACATTGTTCCCCTGTTGGTTCTTGTAACCTCTTTCTGGTTTAAACTCGGTGTGCTTCAAGTAGTATCATTCCCGTTGGTGATCTCTTCTGTCCTGGTCTGGAGCACCAGATTGATCTGTTGTGGCCTCTCCTTTGTTGTGTGCCAGTTTTGGCATTGCTCTTCCAGTCACTCCTGCTTGCAGATGTTCCCAAATCTTTTTTGGGTCTGTCATTGGCTGTTGCCCACCCCTCAGTTGGACTCCTTTTGAAATTTAACTCGCCTATTTCTGAATTCCTTTGTCCCTTAACGGAAAAGGTTTCACGGTAAGTACAAAGATGGTTTCATTTGAGTAAAGGTGGAGTCTTGAGTCATGCACAAGTTTGTTAAATTTCTTGTAGCTAGATTCCCCGCTATATTGTCTGGATCCATTCCTGTCCACCTTGAGGCCTTATCTCTCCTCCTGCTGAGTTCTCCATAATGTATAACATTCTAGAAAGGATGGTGGGAATCCATCATAATGGACACAGCAAATGTGCGGACTCTGGAACTTAAGGCAGGGACGGTGAGATACCCTTATAATGGGCTCATAAGTTGTGTATACCTGGAAACTCAGCACATGGATAGTGGAAGCACCTCATAATGGCCCACAGCAGTTGTGCAAATCCAGAAATATCAAATTAAGACCAGGCCTTTTTGGTCCAACTGTGCAGTATTTGACCTTTAAATGCAGAGTTTTACATTATCAATTACTTATTTAAAAAGTATTTTACATTAAATGCCTACTTCATAGGCTGAATTACATATGGCCAGTTTAAACACAGTATATCTTTTTTGTTACATAATGTTTGTAGCACCTATTTAATGTAAACATTTTTTTTTATATTGTATTTATAATGTCATTTGTAGAAGTATAAATTTGTCTACATATTTAAAATATATTTGTATATTTGTTAATATAGACTGTAAAGTGTTTTTCTAAGATGAAAAAGTGTGTGTATATTGTCATTTATAATGATGCTGTGATGATAATTGTGTGAAAATGAAATTCTGAAATGGTAGGAACAACTTTTCTCCCAACTCTCATCTCATCTCTCACCTCTCAGGTTTCTTCCCCCACCTCCTCGGTTCTCTTTTGCTTCCATCAATCTCTGTCCTTCACCTGCCTCTGCCCTTCTTCACCCATCTCCTCTGTTCTCCCACGTTTCTGTCCTCCCTCACTCCTGCTCTTCCTCACCTGTCACTTATGTTCTGTTAGGTCCTAGTATGACTTCATTTCTGTCCTTCCTCCTGTGCCTTAGTCTTCCCTCATGTTTGTCCTCCCACCTCACATCCCTGTCCTCCCTCACCTGTCTCCTATGTTCTCTCCCATCTCTGTCCTTCCTCACCTGTTTCCTTGATTCTTTCACATCTGTCCTCCCTCATTTCTTTCCGTCAACCTCCACACCTGTCTCCTCTATTCTCTCACATCCCTGTCCTTCCTCATCTGTTTCCTTGGCTCTCTCCCATCTCTGTCCTCCCTCACCTGTCTTCTTGATCTTCTAACGTCTCTGTTCTCCCTCATTTCTTTCTGTCGTCATCCTCCCCTGCCTCCTCTGTTTTCTCACGTCTCCTCGGTTCTCTCACATCTCTGTCCTCCCTCATCTGTCTCCTTGGCTCTCTCCCATCCAGTGGCGGCCTATAATCAAGGGTGCAGCAGCGCCGCCCTCTAATTTACATACGGGGCGCCGAACGCATGGCTTCCAATGGGGTTTCTTTTTTTTTTTTTTTTTTTTTGAAGCATGAGGCTCTAATAGGCTTCAAAAAATGGTGACAATAGCCAATGAAGTTTTGCTGTTGTCACGCTGATTCTCCTCCCGGACAATCGGGAAGTGGGTCTTGAGACCCGTTTCCTGATTGGCCGAAAGGAGAAGCGATCCTATTGGCCTAGGAGGAAACACAGGAGAAGCCATCACCGTATACACTGCCCACGCCATTGATGGGTTAAGTGCAGGGCGGACTGACAGGAAGGGGAGGGGGGGTGTGCGCAAAAAAAACAGCAGCCACTGCTCCCATCTCTGTCCTCCCTTACCCGCTTCCTCAATTCTTTCACGTTTCTATCATCTTCCTCTCCTGTCTCCTCTGTTTTCTCATGTCTCCTTTGTTCTCTCACGGCTGTCTTTCCTCACCTGTCGTCCCGGCTCTCTCCCATCTCTGTCCTCCCTCAGCTGTTTCCTCGATTCTTTCTTTCTCCTCCCTCATTTCTTTCTGTTGTCATTCTCCTGTTTTCTCACATCCCTGTCCTCCCTCAATTATTTCCTTCCTCCTGTTTTCTCATGTCTCCATCTTCCCTCGCCTCCTGTTTTTCTCATGCAGGCATCCTCCCTTAGCTCTCTCCTCCATATTCCTATCACTGTTTTCCCCCATTGTCCCTAGAGTAATTGCACAAAGGACAGAATATTTTGGGTCTGCCACCTGAAGTGCGTCTAGACAGAGATATGTTACAGTAATGGTATACCTCCTCCTGAAAGGTCTACTGGAATTTCAAAGTGTAATTTTTCTCCCTGCAAAGAAAAAAATAAAACCTCACACTGATTTATAGACTTATATTTAATTTTTCCTTTAAGATTTATAAAATACTGTCAAATACTTTGTGAACACAAACTTCTG
Source organism: Aquarana catesbeiana (assembly GCF_042186555.1). Classification (NCBI taxonomy): domain Eukaryota; kingdom Metazoa; phylum Chordata; class Amphibia; order Anura; family Ranidae; genus Aquarana; species Aquarana catesbeiana. The sequence continues at coordinate 53,010,854 of NC_133331.1, read as the reverse complement.
ACAGAATATGAGGGAAGCTGTGCATGGCTGGTCCTCCTTCCTAGACGCAGTTTGGTGTTTGTGAAGAATTATGGAGCACAGTGTCCCGATTCTCTTCTATATGTCGTCTGTAGTCTGTGTGCCATATCTACTCCACGATTGTCAGTTTTGACTGATTGTACATCTTGTATAAAAAAAAAAAAAAACGTTTTTGTTAATTTAAAAGTATTATCTGTGAGGCTTCCGCTATTAATAACCTCACAATGTGATCTTTCATGGTTCCGCAGCACAAAATGTTGAGATCAGTCCACCTTATTCACGGGAAAAAAAAACGTCCTTTTGTTATATATTGTAAAGTCCTGTGCGGGGCGCTTTATATTAAAATAGATGATAAAATGTGAGTTAAATGGCAACATAAAATGGCAAAGAAGTTTTGCTTGCTTCCATTCGTGTAAGTAAATGGGATTCTCCAACTGGGGCATAGCAAAGTTTTTTTTTTAGTAACCTTTTCACCATGTTTCATGAGCATATTGCTCTATCGTAAAAATACATTCCAGATGCCCGATAGCCCAGACATTGGCTAAATGTGCTAAAACAGTGGGGGAGTCCACTACGGATACCACTCTGGGGCCCCAGTCAGCCTATTTTCTCAGAAGAGGTTGCTACTGCCACGGGGGGGAACAAGTGGCAAATGTCTTGGCTTTGGTCCCTTGGAGCACCAACATGTGCAATGTAAAAAGAGGCCCCCCTCGCTGGAGGATGGAGGTCTGTTGTACTTCACCACAAAGTGAAAAGTCTCTGGCATCCCATAAATTAAATGACAATCAGACACAAGAGTCTTAGTCCATTTAGAATATTATGTTGTAATTCTAGCTGGCTCCTTTCTTCTCCCATTCCTAAAAAAAAAAAAAAAAAAAAAAAAAAATGTATGTATTATTATTATACAGGATATATATAGCGCCAACAGTTTGCACAGCGCTTTACAAAATGAGGGCAGACAGTTACAACACAATTTAATATGTATATTATAGTGTTATTCATAAAGACAGTAATCCACAATAACCAGTAAGTATTCTGCTTTCTCTATCATGACTATACTAATCCTAAATGAGGTTGCTGGGAGTTGTTGCACTTTGTATAATGGTTCAAGTACATTTAAAGCTGTGAAGACCCGAGATGTATTCCTGCAGTATAATGGGTAAGTATGAGTGCAGCGCTCAAAAGACATAGAAATAAATTCATAAAAGCCCAAATATAAAATCTATGTTAATAGTGTAGAATCCCCACATCAGCTTCTGTGAGATAAATGTGCATACACACTCAACACCACTGTGAGGCTGGGTTCACATATGCTGCGACCGCGGTCCAGTGCATCCCTGTTCACAGTTTAGAATCATGTCCGAATTTTTGCCTAAATCAGAACCAAAGATGCACAGGACCCTTTTTCAATGCGGACTGCAGCCGCCCCGGTGATGTGTGAACCAGCTCCATTGAGAGCCGATTACTCTCCTGTCATGTGAATTGGATGCGGGGAAACCTGCATCCAATTTGCATGTGTCCCCACTCTGATGTTTATTTTTTTTTCTCCCATGTCTCCCCTAAATTATGGTCTTTTCTTTACAACTACAGTGGCTTGCGAAAGTATTCGGCCCCCTTGAACTTTTCAACCTTTTGCCACATTTCAGTCTTCAAACATAAAGATATAAAATTTTTATTTTTTGTGAAGAATCACCAACAAGTGGGACACAATTGTGAAGTGGAACGAAATCTAAAGGATATTTTAAACTTTTTTAGCAATTAAAAAACTGAAAAGTGGTGCGTGCAAAATTATTCGGCCCCTTTACTTTCAGTGCAGCAAACTCACTCCAGAAGTTCAGCGAGGATCTCTGAATGATCCAATGTTGTCCTAAATGACTGATGGTGATAAATAGAATCCACCTGTGTGTAATCAAGTCTCTGTATAAATGCACCTGCTCTGTGATAGTCTCAGGGTTCTGTTGAAAGAGCAGAGAGCATCATGAAGACCAAGGAACACACCAGGCAGGTCCGTAATACTGTTGTGGAGAAGTTTAAAGCCGGATTTGGATACAAAAAGATTTCCCAAGCTTTAAACATCCCAAGGAGCACTGTGCAAGCGATCATTTTGAAATGGAAGGAGTATCAGACCACTGCAGATCTACCAAGACCTGGCTGTTCCTCTAAACTTTCAGCTCAGACAAGGAGAAGACTGATCAGAGATGCAGCCAAGAGGCCCATGATCACTCTGGATGAACTGCAGAGAACTACAGCTGAGGTGGGAGAGTCTGTCCAGAGGACAAAAATCAGTCGTATACTGCACAAATCTGGCCTTTATGGAAGAGTGGCAAGAAGAAAGCCATTTCTCAAAGATATCCATAAAAAGTCTCGTCTAAAGTTTGCCACAAGCCACCTGGGAGACACACCAAACATGTGGAAGAAGGTGCTCTGGTCCGATGAAACCAAACTCGAACTTTTTGGCCACAATGCAAAACGATATGTTTGGCGTAAAAGCAACACAGCTCATCACACTCAACACACCATCCCCACTGTCAAACATGGTGGTGGCAGCATCATGGTTTGGGCCTGCTTTTCTTCAGCAGGGACAGGGAAGATGGTTAAAATTGAGGGGAAGATGGATGCAGCCAAATACAGGACCATTCTGGATGAAAACCTGTTGGAGTCTGCAAAAGACCTGAAACTGGGACGGAGATTTATCTTCCAACAAGACAATGATCCCAAACATACAGCAAAATCTACAAAGGAATGGTTCACAAATAAACATATCCAGATGTTAGAATGGCCAAGTCCAGACCTGAATCCAATCGAGAATCTGTGGAAAGAGCTGAAAACTGCTGTTCACAAACGCTCTCCATCCAACCTCACTGAGCTCGAGCTGTTTTGCAAGGAAGAATGGGCAAGAATTTCAGTATCTCGATGTGCAAAACTGATAGAGACATACCCCAAGCGACTTGCAGCTGTAATCGCAGCAAAAGGTGGCTCTACAAAGTATTAACGCAAGGGGGCCGAATAATTTTGCACGCCCCACTTTTCATTTTTTTATTAGTTAAAAAAGTTTCAAAAATCCAAAAGATTTCGTTCCACTTCACAATTGTGTCCCACTTGTTGGTGATTCTTCACAAAAAATAAAAATGTTATATCTTTATGTTTGAAGCCTGAAATGTGGCAAAAGGTTGAAAAGTTCAAGGGGGCCGAATACTTTTGCAAGCCACTGTATGCCCCTTGCAAGTCAGATGGACATTTTGCCCTGCTAGACAGCTATACTTTATTAACTCGTGATTAGTAAATTAACAAGCATCACCCCCACCTCTAACAGTATAAAAATAAGCATCTTTATGGGGAGAGTACATTTGCTGCTGGGGTTCTCTCTATAAGTGGGGGTATTTATTTAAGTGGGAGCACTTCCACCTCTGTAATTAAGCGAATGCACAAAGCGAAAGTACACAGGTAAATACTTTGAACACCACCACACAGGTGACCGTGTTTACACCTTCAGCTCTCATTCCACTCAACATGCGCTCTCTACCACTCCTTCTGACACTTGTGTCCTCTCGCCTTAAACTCTCTTTCCTTCACCCCTCTTCTCCACCCCACACCTTATATATGTCACCCTCACTTCTGTCCTCTCCCTATTACTGCACTCTAACTCTTCCTAATTCTAAATCCACACAGTAATAAAACCTCCAGGACACTGTGGCATGTCCCTTCATATAAATCACACTCCCATATTACCTCCCTCACCCTTCTGCTTCTCCTAACCTCTGGGGATATATCTCCAAACCCTGGGCCTCCATCACTTAACAGTACCCAACACACCCATTGCCCTGCACCCTCTGGCAGCAACCACAATCCACAAAATTTGGTTTCCATTCCTCTTCTTCACAAAGCCTTGCTCCCTTTGGAATGCCCACTCTGTGTAACAAACTCACTTCTCTCCATGACCTCTTTATCGCTAACTCATTTAATCTCGCCATTACTGAAACCTGGCTTCATGAATCCAAACTACTTCTGCTGCCCTCTCTGGACTCACTCCCCCTGACCCAATGGACGGAACGGAGTGGGAATCCTCCTAGCCCACATAGCACCTTTCAGGTACTTCACCCATCTCCCTCTCTATCACTCTCCTCATTTGAGAGACATTGCATTTGTCTTTTCTCTCCAGTTTCTCTAAGGATAGCTGTGATCTACTGGCCCCCTGGACCAGCATTCAGCCTTTCTTGATAACTTCTCTGCCTGGCTTCCCTACTTTCTCTCTTCTGAAATCCCCATCCTTATCCTTCAACATCCCTGTTAATACCAACACTCCAAGCTACTTCCAAAGTTCTCAGTCTGACCTCCTCCTTTGACCTGACGCAATGGATACCAGCTTCTACTCACTCTGACGGGAACATCATTTCTTTTTTAACTTTTTTATTTATTTCAAAAGAATAAGACAACAAAAAAAGGAATAGAACAAAAAAAAAAACCAAGAGAACAGAAAACCATTTTCCATGGTAGCACAATCAACTATGATAACAAAGCAAAACAGCATTCCCCTAACCAAGGAGTTGTGACCAATTTGTTCATAACTTATTAATGAACATATTTTCCTCACCCTGGTCATGAACTTAAAGAAACTGACCCCAGGTTCAGGGTCCCCAAAAAATAAATGTATATGGGGATTGTCATAGAAAATGAGTATTAATCATCACCCCCCTTCTACTAGGAAGAGGCCAAAAAAAATAACAAAATTACTAGCCCCCACACACCAGATATTAATAATTTTCCTCCTCTCTCTCCCCTCCCCCCCCCCTTCTTCCAAAGGGCAAGAACCCATGTCATACATGAATTCCCAACTAATTGAAGTCAAGAGCCCGGGTTGGAGTTCCTTCATTCCTCCGGTATCTGGGATTCCATCAATAAGACTCCTTCCTTCCTCTGAATTGATGAAGGAATTCCAGGGAGACCATATTTCCTTATATTTCTCTTGTTTCTGCCTTTCTGTCCAAACCAGGTTTTCCAAACTGTTCAACTCTTCCACCTTCCTAAACCACATGCCCACTGAGGGTGCTTGTGTCTTTTTTTCCATCTAAGAGGGATACAGGATCTCGCTGCATTCAAGAGGTGGCACAATATTGAGTTTTTGTATGTCTTAAAGGGGTACAATCATTACTTCCGTCATTCAACCCCAACACTATAGATGAGGCTGCTAAACTTTTCTCTAATGTCCACCTTACCACCTGCCCCCCAACCAATTTTGACAACCTACGCCCCATCTCCTTGCTCCCCTTTTTATCCAAACTCCTTGAACGTCTGCTTTACAACTGACTGAGCGACCACCTCACCAAGAATAAACAACTTGATGCCCTTCTGTCTGGATCCCGCCTTTAACACTCCACGGAAACTGCTCTCCTAAAATTCACAAACGATCTGCTAAATCCAATGGACACAATTCTATACTCCTACTCTTAGACCTTTCTGCAGCCTTTGACACAGTGGACCACCCCCTCAAAAATCTCCACGCCTTTTGTCTCTGTGACTGTACTCTTCGCTGGTTCTCACCCTTTATCCAACTGCACCTTCAGTGTCACTTACAACTCTACTTCCTCCTCTTTTCTTTGTCGGGGTCCCCCAAGGTTCTGTTCTTGGACCTCTTATTCTCCATCTACACCTCCTCCCTGGGTAATGTAAGTGTCTACTACCCCTCTCTGTCAATCCCTCCACTGGCTTCCACTCACTCAAATTAAATTCAAAATTCTAACAAAGCCATCCACAACAGGGCCCCCAGCTACATTACTAACCTAGTCTCAAAATACCAACCTACTTGTTCCCTTTGTTCCTCCCAAGACCTCCTGCTCTCTAGTTCGCTCGTCACTTCCTCCCATGCTCGCCTCCAAGACTTTTCCCGAGCCTCTCCTATCCTATGGAACTCTCTACCCCAATCTGTCCCACTGTCTCCTACTCTGCTTGCTTTTAGGCGATCCCTGAAAACCCTTCTCTTCAGAAAAGCATATCCTGCCCCCCACCTAACAACTGTACTTTTACTTTCTCCATCAGTGCCTAGCTTCCATGGGGATCCCACAGGCATGTAACACAAATACTTACATTCATCCAGCTTAGACCAATGTAACTATTTGAAAGAGAAGAATGGGTTTGGCTTTTTTTTTCCCCAATCATACTTACCTAGGTGGATGCAGTATATCGGTCTGATGGCTCGGTTCTGTCAGCTCCCCGAGCAGAGAGCTGCTGACTGTCAATCAGCAGCTCTCCTCCACTCTGCCTCCTCCACGCTCACTGGAGCACTGAGATGTGGAGCGTCTCGCTGAGAGGGCTATCAGTCTAGGCACCTGGTGGATCCAGCATTCCTGAGTCAGGACGACGGTGCCTGGACTGATATTGGTGACGTCAGCAGAGAGCGGACTTTCAGACTCTGTTGAAAACAGGTCAGAGGAGTGCAAAACAAATTGCACTGCTGTGACCCATAGGAGAAGCCCAGCCAAACGAGCTCAGTCTGGACTTCTCTTTTTTTTTTTAAAAACAGAAGGAATATTTATTCAGATAATTTATTATTTATTTCAGGTACTTATATAGCGCCGTCAATTTACGCAGCGCTTTACATATACATTGTACATTCACATCAGTCCCTACCCTCAAGGAGCTTACAATCTAAGGTCCCTAACTCACATTCATACATACTGGGGACAATTTAGACAGGATCCAATTAACCTACCAGCATGTCTTTGGAGTGTGGGAGGAAACCGGAGTACCCGGAGGAAACCCACGCAGGCACAGGGAGAACATGCAAACTCCAGGCAGGTAGTGTTGTGGTTGGGATTCGAACCAGCGACCCTTCTTACTGCTAGGCGAGAGTGCTACCACCACACCACTGTGCCGGTTACAGGTTAATCACAGCGGGCGTTACAACAATAGATAATATAACATTCCAGAAGGGTCGAGCAACAAAAAAAGAAATAAAATTAAATGCATCAAGTAAGCAAAGTACATGAGGGTTACACCCAGGAAGAAATTGAGGACAAGAGGACTGGACTTCTCTTTTTAAAATGCAAAGTCTATAAATAGCAGCTTGTATGACATTTCTGAAACATTCTATAACCCTTTCATAAAAGAACATTTGTAAAAAAAAATTGTGCCGGCTAAAACCTGTGTAGTGTCCACACACTGTGTCTTAATAGAGAAGTGTATACATTGTGCAGTATGCAGCCTGATGGATTTGTGTTGTGTCTCCCTCTCCTGTAACCTGTTTGTGTATGATGCTTTTGCCATGTGAGAGGGTCAGTGTTGTCTTTGTGCCTCTGTGTCTTCAGCCTGTTATAATTACCTTGGCTTTCTGTAGGACGGTGCCTTTGCCAGTGGTCATAATAGACAACGGTCGGGCTTTGAGCGCCATTGCACAATTGACTGGCGAGGAGTCTGGAATGTGGCTCGGGCTGTTGGTTTTAACCTGGAAAATATTAAAATTGTGAGAAATTGTTATGAATCAAAGCAGAAACCAATTCCTATGGCCATACTGTAGAGCAGGGGTGTCAAACTCCCATTTAATCTTTGGCCGCATCAGCAGTAGGGTTGCCCTCAAAGGGCCAGTTGTGCACTAGGAGTGAGCTACGTACAAAATGCAGGGTTTAGGGATGTGCTACGCATAGAGTACTGGGTTCAGGAGCGCGCTGTTTACAGAGTGCAGGGTTGAGGAGTACCTGAGGGACCAAGGCAAAGTTGTCTTTGTAAACACAGAAGGCTTCTGTGTTTACAGGTGACAGTGGGGAGCAGGGAGTGGAGGGTGAGAGCCCGAGGTGCCTGTTCCAGCTGAAAAACAGGGTGTGAGGGCCACATGACATGGCCTAGGGGTCTGGATTCGGCCCACGAGCCTTGTGTTTGACTTATGTGCTGTAGAGGATAAGCGTTCAAAATTCCTGTCTTGTTTACCCATCATCTAGAAAATTATGAAGTCTGTATATCAAACTGTTTATAATCACAAAAGAAATAAAAAATTAATGCAGCTCTGTATTGCAAGTAGTGTCACTGGGGGGGAGGGGGGGCCGCCTCGGCTCACTCACACCACAGTTGGTTTATTGGTTGCTGACCAACCATTAGATCAGCAGTCAGCATCCTCCATTGGAGACCCCCATTATATCAGAGTCACCTTATATCAGCACCTCCTTTTACAGACCGCTATTACATCAGAGTCCGGTGAAAGGTGTCCAGTATTGAAGTGGTTTTTGGGCTTTAACCACTTGAGGTCCGGGCCATAGCCAAATGACGGCTACAGCGCGGACCTCAATTTCCGGGAGGCCGTCATAGGACGTCCTTCCCTTTCCTCCTTCCCCGTGCGCGCTTATGAGCACGGATCGGGGAAATTCTGTGCTGGCCGTGGACACAGCCAGTCACGGATCACTGTAAATGGCCAATCACAGCACGATCGGCGGTGCCAATGAGAGATGATCTCATATGTTTACATTTGAGATCATCTCTCATTGCCGGCTCTCTCTCTTCACACAGAGACCGCGTGTGAGGAGAGAGGATAGCTGCAGCGATCTGTGCCTTCAGTGCTCCAGTGAGTGAAAACATTTTTTTTACAGTGATAAAAAAAGTACCCAAACAGTGCCCCATCAGTACAGTGGGATCTGTGTCCAGACATCTGTGCACATCTGCAATCAGTGCCCACCTGTGCCACCTCAGTGCACATCTGTGCAATCAATCAGTGCCCCTCTGTGCTCATCAGTACCGCCTCATCAGTGCAGGCTTAGCACACACCTGTGTAGTCGCATCACCACCAGCAAGCATGTCCAAAAGAGGCTTTTCCGCCGAGGAGGCGCACCAGATACTTTCCCAGGCCGACGAGAGCAAGGGGGAGCTCTCTTGTTCGGATTCCATTTCAAACTCCGATTCTGAGTAAGATGTAAATTATGAGCCAGACCTCAGTAGTGGAACACTGAGTGACTCAGAGAAGGAAGATATTCGGGCCGCCAAACGAAGGCGTTCCAGTGAGGAGGCAGTGGCATCCACCAGCACCGCAGTACCTCGGCAAGAAAGGCCAAGGACCCATGCCAGCCTTCCCTATGCTCTTCAGAACCCCTTGTGGCTTTCTCTTAATTCAGGAGAAGCCCCCAGGTATCTGCACCCACTTCCGGGAATAGCTAGCCGCAAATGCCCGCCCACCCCCGTTGTGTTCTGGGAAATACACAGTTCCCACAACACAACGGGGACCAGTGTAGACGTGCAGCGCGACTCGCGCATGCGCAGTAGGGAACTGGGCAGTGAAGTCGCAACACTTCACTTCCTGATTCCCTGACCGAGGATGGCGGTGGGGGCAGCCGAGAGACGAGCGATCGATTGGCTTTAGCTGCTGACATCGCTGGACCCTGGGACAGGTAAGTGTCCATTTATTAAAAGTCAGCAGCTGCAGTATTTGTAGCTGCTGGCTTTTATTATTTTTTGTTTAAGTGGACCTCCTCTTTAATTTTTACAGAGGACATGCTATCAACAATTGTGGCCCAGTGCAACCTTTATGCACAGCAATTTATTTTAAATAATCCAACGTCCTATTATGCCCGTCCCTACGAGTGGAGAGACCTAACGGTGGAGGAGTTCTAGGGTTTTTTTAGGCCTCACATTTTGTATGGGACTCACCAAAAAAAAAAAAAAACATCTTGAATTCCTATTGGTCAACCCACCCCATGCCAATCTTCTCCAAGGTAATGATACCAGATACCTAATGATAATGAGGTTCCTTCATTTCAGTGATAACACCCAGTGCCCTCCCCGAAATGACCCAAATTATGACAGGCTTTTCAAAATTCGTCACTTTTAAATAATTTTTCTGAAGTATTCCCCCAGCTGTTTACCCCGGACCAACACATATGTGTGGATGAGTCCCTTGTTAAATTTAGTGGCAGGCTTAAAATCAAACAATTTATTCCCAGCAAAAGGGCCCGCAATGGGGTGAAGGTATGCAAATTATGTGACCGAGTCACAGGGTGCATGTATGCCTTCAAAGTGTACGAAGGGAAGAACACTCAGCTGCAACCCCCTAATTGCCCAAACTACTTGGGATCAAGCGGGAAAATTGTTTGGGACCTCATTTACCCCCTACTGGAGAAAGGCTACCACCTGTATGTAGACAACTTCTACACATCTCTGCCCATGTTACACAACCTTCACCGGAAGAAGACGCCAGCATGTGGCACCGTAAAAAAGAACCGGAAGGGCTTTCCTCAAAGTCTTGTCAATAAGAGGTTGAGGAAAGGAGAAATGGCAAGTCTGCGGAACAAGGAGATTTTGGCAGTGAAGTGGAGGGACAGACAGGATGTCTACATGTTGTCTTCGATCCACAATGATACCTTCGTGAAAATCCCTAAAAGAAATGGCCCCATCCAAAAACCAAAATGCGTTTTATAAATATATTTTGTTCATGGGGGGAGTCGACTTCAATGACCAAATGTTGGAACCATACCTTGCCACAAGACGGACATACCATTGGTATAAAAAGATGTTTATAAGATGTTCTTAGTCGACTCTCTGAACGCCACCCTCCCAGGCCAACAACGTAAAAAAGAATGTAAGGTGTGTACCAGAGTAGGAGTCAGAAGAGACACATCTTATTATTGTGCCCAATGTCCTTCCGAACCAGGCCTCTGCATAGGTGAATGTTTTCGTTGTTACCATGCTTCAATAAATTATTAGTGAAGTATGGTAAACGTAATCCTCAGTTCCTGCCTTCACACCCCTTATGCCACTGCCTGCTCTGTAACTGACCCTGGCTTGTTATTCAACCATGCTTCTGCCTAACGATTCTGAACATAACGCTGCCTGATCTGGAACTGACCCTGGACTGTTATTCGACCATGCTTCTGCCTAATGATTCTGAACATAACGCTGCCTGATCTGGAACTGACCTTGGACTGTTTGAACATGATATTTTCCTGCCTCTTGGACTGATCTTGTACCCTGCAACTGAACTAGTGGGGTCTCACATATGTGAGGGGCTCCAGAATTGTTTTTCTGGATGAAGAAAACTATTTTTTTTGTTCCTAGATTAGGGTCCTGGGGGCTCAGAGGCTTCAAAGAGATTTGGGTGGGAGAATCCTCTACCCCTGTCCCCATTCTGTCCTGAACGAGGCCCTACTTCTGCCTGCTGCCTGTAGGACTTACTGCCATTATGTCTCTGCCTGTTGCACTGACCACACCACATGTTCCTGCCTACTACCAGGACCAATATTTTTGGCACTTCTGACAATATCTCTGCCTGCACTAACCTTGGACTGTATATGGACAGTATCCCTGCCTGCTGTCTGGATAATTGTGTTTGCCGTTGCTGACCAAGTCCCTGCCTGCTGCCTGGACCAGTGCTATCCTCCTGTTTACAACTGCGCTACTACAACCACAGGTAATCTTTTGTTTACGCTTTGCTCAGCATTATGTATTTTGGAGTGTAATTCTTGGTATGTGCATGCTATGTGTCCCTGGAACACCTAACGGTGTTCCTTGCATGTTGGATCTCTGTATGTGGTCAGGCTGTGTAGAAGTCTCACATATGTGGTATCGCCATACTCAGGAGTAGCAGAATGTATTTTGGGGTGTAATTTTTGCTATCTAAATGCTATGTGTTAGAGATATCTTATAAAAGGACAACTTTGTGTAAAAAAAAAATGCGTTTTCATTATTTTTTTCCACATATTCCAAAAACTTCTGGAAAAAAATGAACCGTTCAAAAGACTCATTATGCCTCATAGATTATACGTTGGGGTGTTAGCTTTCCAAAATGGTGTCATTTTGTGGGCGTTTCCATTGTCCTGGTGCTCCAGGGCCTTCAAAAGTGTAATAGGTGGTTGAGAAATGAGATGTGTAATTTATGCTCTTAGAACACCTGATGGGACTCCCTGCCTGTTGGGCCTCTGTATGTGGCCAGGCAGTGAAAAAATCCCACACGTGGTATCGTTATACTCAGGAGGAGTAGCAGAATGTACTTTGGGGGGGGTATGCACATGCCATGTGAGAGAATAAAGCTATTACAATGACAATTTTGTGAAAAAATAAAAATCTTAATATTTCAAAGAATTGTGGAAAAAAAATTACAACTTCAAATAACTCACCATGCCTCTTACCAAATACCTTGAAACGTCTACTTTCCAAAAAGGGGTCATTTGGGGGGCATTTGTACTTTCCTGGCTTGTTAGGGTCTCAAGAAATTAGATAGACCACCGATACATCAGATGTGATACATTTTTTATGATTTGAACCATAGCTTGTAGACTCTAAAACTTTCACACAGACCAAATAATTTCCACTAATTTTGGGTTATTTTTACCAAAGATATGTAGCAGTATAAATTGTGGCCCAAATGTATGAAGAAAAATGACTAATTTGCAAAATTTTATCACAGAAATTAAGAAAAATTTGGGGTTTTTTTTCAAAATTTTCGGTCTTTTTCTTTTACCCAGAGGTGATCAAATACCACCAAAAGAAAGCTCTATTTGTATGGAAAAAAGGACAAAAAAATCATTTGGGTAGAGTGTTGCACGACTGAGTCATTCAAAGTGTGAGAGCACTGAAAGCTGAAAATTGGTCTGGACAGGAGGGGGGTTTAAGTGCCCAGTAAGCAAGTGGTTAACCAATTTGTAGGAAAAAAATATAAAAATATACTTTGAGTACACTGTTGAATGACACCCAGCATCATTCAATATATGATATGAGATCCTCTGTCTATGGCTTTTCCTTTCACTGTCCAATCGCAGGCTGGAGAGGGACTAGACCCATTTGGAACTGCAGCAGGGAAAATTGGGGCTTCTGCTGACATTTAATTTATAGATGGAATCTATTGCTTTTAAATTCTTTTTCTCTCACCATCAGCATACCTGAGAGATATAAATATTAGAAAGTTTAATCCTTTGGCATCTACCAAATGCTTATATAGCCGTTCATGGTGGACTAACCCGTTTGGTAAAAAAAACTAAAACATGACTGTAAGAGGACCTGTCATATTAGAGAAGACAAAACTATTACAGGGCAGGGAAGGGTCCTGTTGGGAGGGTGAGGAACATTTTAAGACATTTTTTTATGTGCTGCCTCCACCCAATCCTTCTTCAACAGGTTTTCGTAGAAGAACAGATTGAGACATGAGCAACACCCGTGTTCTTAGTTGCTGGTGAGAAAGTAAAAGTGGACTTGTATGACTTGGCTTTTCAGGAGTGATCATCAACAACTTTCCCAGCTGACTGCCCTTCAGTCTTGCCCAGCCCCATTTCAACATGGAGGAGCCTTTGAAATTATTTTCAGGTCTCGGAGGAACTCAAGTGTACCATGGACCCCGACCCCTGGTTAAGAAGAGCTGGTCTCTACTCACTTTTGGACTTTGGATTAAATCCAACTACCACTGATAAGGTCAGGAAGGAATTTTCCATCCCTCAGGCTATAGAGATAAATGACTGCATTTTTTTTTGTGGATTTTATCTTTCAGCCAACAGTGACCAATGAATAAAAGTAGACTATTACCTTTATACTTACTGACTGACTGCTCTCCAGGTGGGCCGGGTCAACTGCAGTGCCTAGAGTAACGGGCCCCAATTCTGCCTTCCTGAGATTCTCTTTCACTTCAACAATCTGCAGCTCCAGATCCACTCGTTGGTTTTCCCGCTCTTTGCACTCCTCCTCCTTACTCTTCAGCTTCTCCTCCAGGCATGTCATGATACTCTTGTCTGTCAGGGAAACATATTGTACCTGTTAGATCCATCCAATGTCATGTCCAAATTACAACCTCACTTGGAGATCTGTTCCATCTAACGAATGCTCTCGATTTCACCAGCCGGTACGGTCTGTTGCCACTGCAAATCTGATAGGGTCTATTTATTTTAAAAAAAAGTGGTCCACATAAACCATCCCCCTCACCGCTGTCAATCTGCAATAGTGACCTGAAAAACTACCCTGCAGTAGAGCGATCTGAAAGCGAGACTTGAAGAGCTCATGGAGCTCAGGGTGGAAGAGAGGACGTCGATGGTGGTGAGGAGGATGGTCTATGTGGACAGCTTTACCCCGGATGCCTACATACTTAGATGTGTCTGTTTTAATCATCAACCATGTGAGTTGCTAAATATTGTACCTTCATTAAATGTAACCATATTTCTACACTTAGAGGCGCCTCTGTTCGTATTTATACTCAGTTGTCACATGACGCTACTCGCTTGTATATCAAGTCAACATTTATGAAAAAATTTTGCGTCTTGCAAAACGCTCTCTAACCAAGGTTTTACTATATTTGATCTGCAGAGAATTAGGCCTGAGTACATTTGATTTCACACCATTTGTACAGAATGAATTTGCATGCAAAATCTTGGCTGAGCCTCAACCCCACTTCAGCCCCCTGGCTAAGACATTGTTTTCTGACAGCCACACCCACTGCTGTCACACTACACTGATCAGTGGTGCTGCAGCCAATCAGTAAATCAAACAGGTCTATTTCTGTTGAGTAGGGATGACCACACACTGATTAAAGTTCAGCAGGGACTGGACAAACATTGCAGTGTGTGGCCGCCCCCACTCGACAGCAGCCAAGTTGCCTGATTAATTGTTTGCAGTCGCTGATCAGTGCATGGCCACCTTTAGGCCTCCTTGACACAGGCGCTGAGGCGTGTACATTATGGGGGAGTGAATAAATAACAATAGTTCCGCGCTTAGGACTGAAAAGAAAAAAGGAGAACTGCAGCCCCCCTATATAGTAATTTCACCTAGGTGAAATACAAATCAACAGATGTCTTAGGAAAGGGGAATTAGCGCTGTTCTACTATATGTGCATAAAATGTGATTCCTAAAAAACATATATAAAACACATATATAAAAAGGTTGTATGTGAGTACATCCAATGTGCTCATAAAGAGCTTTGATTTAGTGCAAAAGGGCTCCACCACCCAGTGTTATGCAATAAAAGTGCGATGTGCTGGGAATTTTATATATTATATATATATATATACGTACCCAAAAATTGTAAACAATCCAAGATAAAAAACTGGTGATCTACTTATTAAACCATTATTGTGAAATCCCCAACATAAATAAGTAAAAAATCCAAATAACAACTCAGGTGATGAGTAAAAAGTGCTAAGAGTTTTTTTGCAAAGTGAAAACAATGTCCCAAACAAAAACAAAAAAATTTTTTTTTTTTTTTTTTTTTTGGGACATTGTTTTCACTTTGCAAAAAAACTCTTAGCACTTTTTACCTGAGTTGTTATTTGGATTTTTTACTTATTTATGTTGGGGATTTCACAATAATGGTTTAATAAGTAGATCACCAGTTTTTTATCTTGGATTGTTTACAATTTTTGGGTACGTATATATATATATATATATATATATAAAATTCCCAGCACATCGCACTTTTATTGCATAACACTGGGTGGTGGAGCCCTTTTGCACTAAATCAAAGCTCTTTATGAGCACATTGGATGTACTCACATACAACCTTTTTATATATGTGTTTTATATATGTTTTTTAGGAATCACATTTTATGCACATATAGTAGAACAGCGCCAATTCCCCTTTCCTAAGACATCTGTACATTATGGGGGAGATTTACTAAAGCTGGTGCACTCAGAATCTAATGCAGCTGTGCATGGTAGCCAATCAGCCTTTAACTTCAGCTTGTTCAATTATGCTTTGGCAATAAAACCTGGAAGCTGATTGGTTTCTATGCAGAGCTGCACCAGATTTAAACACTCTCCAGCTTTAGTAAATAACCCCCTAGAAATCATCCATTTGTTTATGTGGCTTAAAATGTCAGCTCCTATCTGCTGGCATCCTATGTAAGTCCACTAACGGTGTGCATTCGAGTCCACTTACCTACCCCCCCTCTGTCAAATTATGATGAGCAGCTGTGCCAGTGCAGGTGTTCTGTCCCCATACACTGACATGAGCTGCCTGCATGCAGCACCTGACAGCTCCAGCTATCTAAACAAATGTCCCATTCACAGTGTACAGGCCTCAAGCACCCAAGTGAATGAGGCCCAACCCTTTATCACAGCTCTTACTACCCAATATGTCATGAAAAAATCATTATATATTTAAAACATATATATTTTATTGCTCTGCCTTAAATGGCTCATTTAAAATGAATAGGCTGAATGCACATCAATATAAAATGCAGTCTGCCCCATCTTGCTGATCATAGTGTGATGTACAGAACACCATACTGCGTTAAAGCACATATGCATTGTGGAGGTGAGTTGGGATACCATTTACAATCAACTGCAGTGCACCAATGCAAGTGATCTGCATTACATGTTCCCACAGGGCAGTGGTGCGAATGGGCTCTTACACAATGTAGGGCAAGGGCCTGCCTGATTGGATAACAAATTCATCAGATTATTTAAGGGTATGTATCTCCTTATAAAAGTTTGCTACATTTCTTAATTTGAAGCTGAACTCTGGCCACAAAAACTTTTATGGAAATGTATTTCTTAATAGTCACAAAGGAACTTGTGTGCACCAAATTCCCTTCCAGATATATCCTTGTAAAAGTAGCAGTGACATCATCACTGTGCTGTACATAGTCTGTGCAGAGAGCAGAGCTGTGGGAGGGGCCCAGCAGACTCCACCCACTATAGACTGCCTGCAGAAAACTACAGGAGGGGGCGGAGACAAGACCAGTCACCCTGCACAAGGAGAGCGAGCAGCAGTGAGCGGTCTTTATTACAGGAAAAGTCTCACGCTGGATTACTGCACACCAACATTCAAGGAAGACTACATATCATAAATGTACTTATATAGTATTTGACTGTCCCAGAATATGATTGTACAAAAGGTACATTACCACTACAGGTAGCAATGTTCTCCTTGAGTTCTCGCCTCTCTTTTCGGAGTTGGGACAGCTGCACCCGAATCTCTTCCCTCTCTTTCTCCAGCTTCTCCTTCACCTCTGTAAAGCGCCTGGCTTCCGCCTCCGTGCGGTTCTTGCCCAATTTGTTCTCAATGGCGACTGCGTAGCAGAAAAATGGCGTTTAAAAGAATTGCACATTCTCAGAACTAAAGTCTTCAATACATGTTTATTGTTTAAAAAAAAATAAAAATCCCACCACTGATCTCTGGAAAGGTGAAGAGAGACCATCAGTGGAAGGATCTGACACTTCCACGAGTGGCATATTTGTTTACCCCTCTCACTATACCCTGTGGTTTTTTTCGGCTTGCACATCACAGTAGTGACATAGGGGCCAGTGGATCAAACCACGGATGAGACTGGGGACTGGAAAATTGATAAAGCCGTAGGTCCTGCAGGATCTTAAAGTTTTGATAAAAGGGAAGAGAGCAAGCTTTTACCAACCGTCTGTGCCCCCACTTGGGAGATTTCCTTTCACTTTCTATTAGGACAGCAAGTGATGTGAATTCTCTCCAATGGGTACAACAAAACACTTTCCAATATAAATGAGAAAAGGAATCCCTGTCATGTTAATATTACTGCCTGTGACTTCCTGCCCTGAAATCAGAATTCCCCCCCCCCCCTAGTGTCACAAGAACAGGAAGGGAAGTGAAAACCCTAAATGGGGTCACGGGTGGCAAAAAAGACAATTATTTATTCATTCCAAGTCTGTGCAATACAAAAGTTGTATGGAGCTGGGCTTTAAAAGAAAAAACAAAACATCTTGTTATTCTCAGTAAATAATATTGCAATTTTTGTAATAAATGTAGTTATGATTTATGGTTTAATTAGTGTTTCTTGTACTGCAATAGTGGATCATGCGGTTTCAGCCCCTGGAACGCTGTCAGACATGACCTCCCGCCCAGTGATAACAACACAGCTCACCTGGATTGGTCGGTCTTCCTTTCTCCGCCTTGTTTTTCCCAAGCAGTGGACTGGCCGTCACAGCAGTCTCAGCTCTCCCCTGCAGGCCGGGAGGCGTCTCCTCTGCACTGGGTTCCGTTTCCTGCAGCACAAAAAAACGCAGCTTGACTACACGGCAAACACTGGTCAAATGTACAAACTGTTTTGTTTTTTTTACAAATTGATCCAACACTTTTTTTGGAAAATAAAATGTCAGAACTAAAAGCAGAACTGTTATTTTGGGGGATGACTCATAACATTATCAGACTATTGCACTTAGTGTGATGCTTCTCTTTTCTGTATCCTAAAAAACGGACATGACACAAAATGTGTAACGCATTGCACTAATAGTACATTACAGTGCCCTGCTACATATGTACATTGCTGTGCCATTCAAAATAAATGGCAATGCACTCTGTGAATTGCGTGCATGGGTGTGACGTCATTGCAGCCAAGGCCATTCCAGCGGACTAACAGGGCGAACCCGGAAAGAAGATGGAGGTGCTCGAGCGATGACAGGCTTTGAAAAGTCGTAACATGCTCAACATACGGTGTCATTACAACTTAAACCTATAAAACTATAGCAGAGTTTGATATTATAAGTGTGAATAACACCTGCACTGTGAAAATGTTACTATATACACAATGATGAAAAAAAAGTATTTGATCCCCTGCTGATTTTGTACGTTTGCTCACTGACAAAGAAACAATCAGTCTATAATTTTAATGGTAGGTTTATTTTAACAGTGAGAGAATAACAACAAAAATATCCAGAAAAACTCTTTTCAAAAAAGTTATAAAATTGATTTGCATTTGAAAATAAGTGCATTGCATTTGTGAAATAAGTATTTGATCCCCTATCAATCAGCAAGATTTCTGGCTCCCAGGTGTCTTCTATACAGGTAACAAGCTGAGATTAGGAGCACTCTCTTAAAGAGAGTGCTCCTAATCTTAGCTTGTTACCTGTATAAGAGACACCTGTCCACAGAAGCAATCAATCAGATTTCAATCTCTCCACCATGGATAAAACCAAAGAGCTGTCCAAGGATGTCAGGGACAAGATTGTAGACCTACCCAAGGCTGGAATGGGCTACAAGACCTTTGCCAAGCAGCTTGGTGAGAGGGTGACAACAGTTGGTGCGATTATTCGCAAAAGGAAGAAACACAAAATAACTGTCAATTTCCCTCGGTCTGGGGCTCCATGCAAGATCTCACCATGATTTCAGTCATCATGGGAACAGTGAGGAATCAGACCAGAACTACACGGGAGAACCTTGTCAATGATCTCAAGGCAGCTGGCACCATAGTCACCAAGAAAACCATTGGTAACACACTACATCGTGAAGGACTGAAATCCTTCAGCGCCTGCAAGGTCCCCCTGCTCAAGAAAGCACATGTACAGGCCCGTCTGAAGTTTACCCATGAACATCAGAATGATTCAGAGGAGAATTGGGTGAAAGTGTTGTGGTCACATGAGACCAAAATGGAGCTCTTAAGCATCAACTCAACTCGCCGTGTTTGGAGGAGGAGGAATGCTGCCTATGACCCAAAAATAACACCATCCCCACCGTCAAACATGGAGGTGGAAACATTATGCCTCTGGGGTGTTTTTCTGCTAAGGGGACAGGAAAAACTTCACATCAAAGGGATGATGGACAGGGCCATGTACAATCAAATCTTGGGTGAGAACCTCCTTCCTTCAGCCAGGACATTGAAAATGGGTCGTGGATGAGTATTCTAGCATGACAATGACCCAAAACACACAGCCAAAAGAGTGGCACATTAGGATCCTGGAGTGGCCTAGCCAGTCCCCAGACCTTAACCGCATAGAAAATATGTGGAGAAAGCTGAAGGTCCGAGTTAGTAAATGTCAGCCTCGAAACCTTAATGACTTGGAGAGGATCTGCAAAGAGGAGTGGGACAAAATCCCTCCTGAGATGTGTGCAAACCTGGGGATAAACCACAAGAAACGTCTAACCTCCTGTGATTGCCAACAAGGGTTCTGCCACCAAGTACTAAGTCATGTTTTGTGAAGGGGTAAAATACTTATTTCATTAATTAAAATGCAAATCAATTTATAACTTTTTTGAAATGCGTTTTTCTGGATTTTTTTATTGTTGTTATTCTGTCTCTAACTGTTAAAATAAACCTACCATTAAAATTATAGACTGATCATTTCTTTATCGGTGGGCAAATGTACAAAATCAGCAGGGGATAAAATATTTTTTACCTCACTGAAATAAATAAAAAATATATATATATATATATATATATATATATATATATATATATATATATATATATATATATATATATATATATATATACACACATACACACACACAGCAGGTAAAATGAGTATTGAACACGTCACCATTTTTCTAGGTAAATATACTTCTAAAGATGCTATTGACATGAAGTTTTTGCCACGTGTCGGTAACAACCCATGCAATCCATACATACAAAGAAACCAAAACAAATACGTTCAAAAATGAAGTTACGTGTAATAAAAATGGAATGACACAGGGAAAAAGTATTGAACACGCTAACTGAAATGTATTTAATACTTCCTTCAAAATCCTTTGTTGGTAATGACAGCTTCAAGATGCCTCTTGTATGGAGAAACTGGTCGCATGCATTGCTCAGGTGTGATTTTGGCCCATTATTCCACCCAGTCCTCAAATCTTGAAGGTTCCGTGGGCCTCTTCTATGAACTCTGATCTTTAGTTCTTTCCATAGATTCTCTATTGCATTCAAGTCAGGCGATTGGCTGGGCCATTCTAGCAGCTTTATTTTCTTTCTTTGAAACCAATTGAGAGTTTCCTTGGCTTTGTGTTTGGGATCATTGTCTTTCTGAAATGTCCACCCTCGTTTCATCTTCATCACCCTTGTAGATGGCAGATTTTTATCAAGAATGTCTTGGTACATTTTTCCATTCATCCTTCCTTCAATGATATGAAGTTTGCCAGTACCAAATGCTAAAAAAAACAGCCCCACACCATGATGTCCCCACCTCCAAATTTCACTGTTGGTATGGGGGGTGTTTTTGGGGTAATGTGCAGTGCAATTTGACCTCCGAACATGTTGTGTATTATGGCATCCAAAGAGTTCAATTTTGGTCTCATCTGACCAGACTATATTCTCCCAGTACTTCACAGACTTGTCTAAATGCCGTGCAGCAAACTTTAAACAAGCTTCAACATGCTTTTTCTTCAGCAGTGGCGTCTTGCGTGGTGAGCATGCATACAGGTCATGGCAGTGGAGTGCATTACTTATGGTTTTCATTAAAACCATTGTACCTGCTAATTCCAAGTCTTTCTGAAGCTCTCAACAAGTGGCCCTTGGCTCGTTGACAACTCTTCTGATAATTCTTTTCACTCTGTCAGAAATCTTGCGAGGAGCACCTGGTCATATCTGGTTTATAGTAAAATGATGTTCTTTCCACTTCTGGATTAACAGTGCTCACTGGAACATTCAGAAGTTTAGAAATCCTTCTGTTCTCGATTATCTCCGGTCTCAAAATAAACCACGATAAGTCTCAGGCATTAAATATATCATTACTGGAAATACAGTCGTGACCCTCAAGAAGTCCTATAGATTCCACTGGCAACCTGAGGCTATCCCATACCTAGGGATAAATATTATGCCCTCTCCTTGCACACCCTGTACTCTAGAAATTATCCTGTTCTCTACAAATGCCTTGCAGCCGATATGGCAATTTCACACGCCGCCCCCCCCCCCCCCCCCCGTTGTGGTTTGGCAGACTACAGTTCCTGAAGATAAATGTCCTTCCAAGGAAATTATACTTGGTTCGTACCCTCCCAGTGACACTGCTTCGATCTGACTTTCACACAGAAAGTACTTTTTTTTATCTGGGGAGACAAGAGGCCTAGGGTGAACAAAAGCACATTAAAAACAAAAAGGGAGGTCTGGGGGTCTCAGATCTCCCTCAATATTTTTATGCAGCCCAACTGGCTCAGCTGATTAAATTCCATTCCCATCAGCCCCACCCACTATGGATGGAAGCAAAGTCCTATTCAAGCAAGTTGGGACTGATTTCCCACGTAATGTGGCTACCGGCAAAGGAACGACCACCAATTCTATGCCCTTCCCTCTCATTTTCCTTGGGAATATGGGACAGACTCTCCAAAGCACACACATTTAAATCTCCCCATAGCCCCTTGGTTCCAAAACAGAGTTCGCCCCAGGCAGCTCCCCCCAGATTTTTGACTGGTGGACAAATAAAGGTTTTATACGCATAGCTGACTTCTGTGATTATAAGGGTATTTTGACTAAACAGGCCTTACAGGAGAAATATCAGCTGCCAACATCAGAATATTTTCTGAGTAAATTGTCTCTAAAATCTAATCTTGTTACTATGATCTATAGAGTATGTCACAAATATGACAAGATCTGAGGTCACATCTCAGAGATTTATGGCATTTTAACTTGAATTTCCACTAAACTGGGGTATATGGTAAAATGGGAGAAAGATCTCAATGAGACCCTTGAACTTGATGAATGGCATTCGTTAGCTCAAGCAGCCTCGAGATCTCTTATCAATACATCCATTATCGAGGCAAACTATAAAATGCTTTTACGATGGTACTGGTTAGGCTGGCAACTTCCATCCCGGGTTCTTTTCCACTACGCTTCCGAAGTTGTGACTAGGAGTTGACTATGTTCCACGTTTGGTGGCAGTGCCCTAAAGTGAGGTGTTTCTGGATTAGAGTATATCATTTTATTTTTTCCCTCATGCAAGTTAATCTGATCAAATCCCCGAAACATGCTTTACTGGGTGGCGTGGTAAAGGAGGCCCTGAGATATCAGAGAAAACTCATCACTTTATTTTTGTGTCTGCTAAAATGATCATTTCCAGCTCCTGGAGGTCTGCAGTCATCCCGTCTGATCATCTCAAACACAAACTCTCCTGGATCATGATAAAGGAGCGTTTATCTGCAATCCTAAATGATGAAACGAAGGTCCTTGAGAGGGTATGGGACCCATGGATCAAATATCTGGCTGCTGATCCCAGGACACTACCTGCTTAGATTGTTTATTAGTCTGCAAAGGTTGGAGCGCGAAGTCCCCCCCAAAACTTTCTCCCCTTCTTCTTTGTTCCCCCCACCTTTTTTTTTATTCCCCTTTCTTTTTTCTCTATTCGGTAACTACTTTCCCTCCTTTAGACAACTCAGGGAACAGGCTCGTTGTAGGGGTTCACATAATGTGATCGCGCCCCCCCCACAAAGGGGGCCAACAGCCACTATGCATTGTGACAAGCATACTCCTGGTTTGAACCAACAAACACATCTCTTACTACAATAGCACTAGGTATAGCCAACATGCTTTTGCGCAGCAAATTGTGGGTTGCTTGCCTTCAGTCTGGGAGTGGAATGCGATAGGCTACATCAAATATGGAAATGTACCCTTGTTATTTTGGTAAACTCCTCTCGCTTTTAGAATTAACAGTACCTGGATACTCTACTCTATGGATTATTTTATCCCTCATGTTTTCCTTACGCATATTTTTGTCCAATGGAGATTCCAATGAATTGTCAATTTTTCTGCCTTTGGATTATTATTGGTAAAATGTCTATTTTATACCTTTTGTCAAATACTTAAAAAAAAAAAAAGATTAAAACAGAAATCCTTCTGTAACAAATGCCATCAGTATGTTTTGCTCTTGAGAGAGCTCTTTGCTTTTACCCATCATGAGATGTTTCTTGTGTGACACCTTGGTAATGAGACACCTTTTTATTGGCCATCAGTTGAGACTGAACCAGTTGATATTAATTTGCATTGACAAGGGGCAGGATTGTTCTCTAATTACTGATAGATTTCAGATGGTGTCTTGGCTTTGCATGCCTTTTTGCACCTCCCTTTCTTCATGTGTTCAATACTTTTTCCCTGTGTTATTCCATTTTATTACGCATAACTTAATTTCTGAACCTATTTGTTTTGGTGTCCTTGTATGTATGGATTGCATGGGTTGTTACCAACATGATGAAAAGTTCATGTTCATATATATATATATATATATATATATATATATATATCACATTTACACCACGCCACAGACTAATCACTTAAATGTGTAAAAATATAACTTTACAAGAAAAACTCTTACTTTGTGTAAATATTACCACAAGAAAAAAAAAATCAATATTAACCACTTCAGCCCCAGAAGGATTAACCCCCTTAATGACCAGGCCATTTTGTTGGCACATTTACGGCACTGCGTCGCTTTAACTGACAATTGCGCGGTCGTGCAACGTTGTACCCAAACAAAATTGATCTCCTTTTTTTTCTCACAAATAGAGCTTTCATTTGGTGGCATTTGACCTCTGCAGTTTTTATTTTTTGCGCTATAAACAAAAAAAAGACCAACAATTTTAAAAATAAAAAAAAAACGATTTTTTACACTCTGCTCTAATACATATCAAAAAAAAAATATATAAAAAAAACGGATTTATTCATCAGATTAGGCCAATAAGTATTCTGCTACATATTTTTGGTAAAAAAAAAAAAAACGCAATAAGCGTATATTGATTGGTTTGCGCAGAAGTTATAACATCTACAAATAGGGGATAGATTTATGGACTTTTTTTTTTTTTTTTTTATGTTTTTACTGGTAATAGCGGCGATCTGAGATTTTTAGCGGGGCTGCGACATTGCAGCAGACAAATCTGACCCCAAGTGACACTTTTGGTGACCAGTGACATTATTACAGTGATCAGTGCTAACAAAAATGCACTGATCAATGTATAAAGGACACTGGGAGGGAAGGGGCTACCTGTGTTCCCTAGGTGTGTTCTGTGTGGGGGATGGGCTCACTGGGACAACACAAACTCCATGTCGTCCCCTGTCAGAACGGGGATCCGCCTTGTTTACATAGGTAGATCCCCGTTATGCCTCTCTGTGCAGCGATCGCGGATGGCCGACAGACATAAAGTCCGCCAAACTCACTCTCCCTCAGCGCACATCGGATGCCAACAGTATCTATTGCATGAAACGACGTACAGGTACGTAGTTTTGCACAACAAAGCCGTCCTGACGCAGTATGTGGGCGGGCCTAAGGTTAAACAAAAATAGTGTGTAGTGCTACTGCCCCTTTAAAAATCAAACAAATCAAAATCTGTGTCTGAAAATCAAATAAACAGACATTAGGTGGCACTGCCAATCCTCATACCTCCAATATGAATACAATATGAATACATATGCAATTGAATCAAACTAACCTAATAACATTTTAAAAGAGAGTAATAATAATTTGAATATATGTGGACACTATTCAGAATACGCACCGTTGTGGAAGATTTTTTTGGGACTTTCATGTGCTTCTACTTTTTACCTTATAAAAGTCCCAAAAAAATCTTCCACAATGGTGCATATTATGAATCAGCCATAGTATTCAAATAATTATTACTTTCTTTTAAAAGGTTGTTAATTGGGTTAGTTTGATTCAATTGTATATGTATTTATATTGGCGTCACCCAATGTCTGTTTGTTAAAGATTCTTTTTTTTCTTTCAGACACTGATTTGAGTCTAGTTCTGCTTTCAATGCAATATTTACTCATCCCCATCACAACCCAAAAGGTGATTGTGGAAGCCCTTTACTTTGTAGCAGCTACCAGCCCAACATTCAGATTCTCACCATTGCCATACTATTGGATAACAATAATAATATAAAGGATACATCAAGTTTCCAGTGTTATTCATCCACTTTTCCAAGCAATAAAAAGCTCACAGAGGTTCTAACCATTCCACACTCCATTCAAAAACTAAAACAAAATTGGCTTTAGAAACACTGTAAGGTAACAAAGTTGTCTTTTTATATGCTGGGTTCCTGACACTCATCTGAACTGAGGGCACCACCTGGATGAGAGCCAAGACACCTTCAGCATTACAGAATGTGACCAACTACTACTGGAAATATCAAGGAGACATACCAGGCCCCTCACCTCTTGGACAGGACATAGCGGGTCCGGATCACTACACAAGGCGGGCTCTGTTTCCACATCTTTTGCTTTGGCAATTTCTGGTCCTGGAGAGCTTGCCAGGCTTGTATCATGACCTTTCATCCTGGGACTGTGTAGGAAGGATTTTGCCGGTAGAAGGTCCAGGTAGGTGTGGTCCTCTAGTTCTTTTGGAGCCTCTGTTTTTGGCTCCTCCTCCTGCACACACAGATCGCAGGAAAAAAAAAAGAAAGGATGTAATTTACTTTTGCCATCTCTGTTATACAAAACATTTCCTACTCTACAAATGATCCATCCTCGTATTAATACATTTTATCCCTATCTAGGAGGTGCATATCCAGTGCAAATAGCGACTGGGATTTATTAACCACTTCCCGCCCTCCGTATGCGGAATGACGGCCGGGAAGTGGTTCTGATAACCTGAATGGGCGTCATACGACATCCAGCAGGATAACATGCCGGCGCACGCCTGTGGGGGCGCGCAGCATGGCGATCGCAAATGCGGCGTGTCAGTCTGACACACCACATCTTCGATCGTGATAAGAAGCCTCTGACAGAGGCTTCTTACCACATGATCAGCTGTGACCAATCACAGCAGCTCATCGCGTGAACCAGGAAGTGCCGCTAAATGGCATTTCTCGGTTCACGCTGACGGGGAGAGTCGATCGGCGGCTCTCCCTGTCAGAGGGGGGTCTGTGCTGATAATCTGCACAGCCCCCTCAGACGTGCCACAACACCTTTTAAAATGTGCCCATAAGCTGTCAATCAGTGCCCATATCAGTGCTAAGCAATGTCCACCACAGTGCCAGTCAGTGCCCAGCAGTAAAACCTGTCACTACCGCAAGATCAGTGCTGCCCATCAGTGCCACCTGTCAGTACCAAACAGTACCACCCATCTGCCAATCAGTACTGCCTGTCAGTGCCCATCACAGCCACCAGTCAGTGCCGCCTATTGGTGCCCATCAATTCTACATATCAGTGCCAACTCATCAGTGCCTGTCAGTGAAGGAGAAAACAAAATTTTATAACTGAAACGTGTCCTGGGCGGGAAGGGGCGAAAGTGCCTGGTATTGAAGTGGTTAATGGATTCTCAATACAATCCAGGCAGCTACTATGGAGCTCTAGAAAGCCCTGTGCAGCACTTGTGTATAGACCTGCAACAATTCCCCCCCAGCTCTTGTCCCTTCAATAGCTTCACTCACCACTGCATCTGACATGTCGACATCATCGTAGAGATCCTCCTGTTGGCTCCTCCCACCTCGCGGGTTGTCAATGTATGTGTTTGGCTCTGAATATTTCCTTTGCATTAAACTAAAAAGGCAAAAACATGTTATGTACTATTAATAACAGATTTGCACTTGTAGAGGCAGGATCACCAAATTACAAAATATCTAAAGCCCCCCCACAAAGAGGTTATCCTGAGAAAATACACCAACCACTGACCTCTCCTACCAAAATACTAACTTCCTGGCTTTCACATTGATCCAAAGGCTTCAATACTTTCTGGATCTCTGACCTGCAACAAGCCTATGTATCAGGAACTTTGAATGCTTTCACTTGCTGTGTGCTTGTCCTGTGTTTGCAACTTAGAAGGTGAAGAAAGCCAAAAAAACTGGAATTTTTAGGAGGACAGCAATTGCGTCCTACACATTTCACTAGAATTTCCTTTAGTTGAGAACATGCAGCTGGTTAAAAGCCCACGGCTGAGTCACATTTTTACCATCCCTTAACCGCTCCAACTTTAGCTGTGAAGGCAGTGACCGGGGTGTACACATGTTGCGGTGGAAATTATACACCATTGCATTCAGCGGGCACCACTGCCCACCAGTTTGCGACCCATTCAAGTGAATGGGGCCTGGGTGCAGTAGTTTGGAATTTAGGGCGTAAAAACGTGCAATGAGGAAAACGACACAACGCCTCCTCACCACCTGTCAAGTCCTCTGAAGATTGATCTGAACATGGATTGCTCTTCAGGGAGCAAAGAAATGGCAAAAAAGGCCTTAAAGCAAAGGTCCGCCCTTAAAAAAAATTTAAAGTCAGCAGCTACACATACTGTAGCTGTTGACTTTTAATATTAGGACACTTACCTGTCCTGGAATCCAACGATGTCGGCTCTTGGGTGCCGCCGCTGCCATTCGTGGTAAGGAAAGCCGGCAGTGAAGCCTTTTGGCATCGCAGCGGTTCTCTTCTGCGCATGCGCGGAAGAGAATGGCCCAGCGGTGGGGGAAGGAGAGGGGCCGGACTTCCGAGTGATCTCGCTGCAGCAGGGATCTCTCGGAAGTGGGGAAGGGTACCCGTCAAAAACAGGTACCTGCCCCCCCTCCTGTAAAGGTGCCAAATGTGGCCCCCGAAGGGAAGGAGGAGGCAAATAAGCGGCGCTTCCACTTTTGGGTGGGACTCCCCTTTAGGGAGAAGGGGGCTGCCCCCCCCCCCCAGGTAAATCTACTCTCAGCTTATACATTGATGTCGTCTAATGTCCCAATTTCAGAGTGTACATTCCAATGGGGCATTGGTGTTCTAGGGTGGCTTCAGGAGTATTTGCAAATGAATGCATACATACACTATATATTCCCTTTAAATGAACTGGGATGAGCCTATAGTATATAAGATATCAGCAATATTGATGGATTCATGGAAAAAATTGTATCACTTACAAGTAGGAGTTCTTTGCTGCACTCACAATACAGGAGACACGCTCAGCATCCACATAATCGTAGTCAAACTCCTCCGGGTCAGTTTTCGAACCGGATTCAGAGAGGAGAAGACCCAGCCAGTGTCCCATGTCCTCCGAGGACTTCGCCTGTGAAAGGAACACCGAGGATCACTAATTGTGGACAACAAAGACTCCACACTCCCAGATCATCTTCATTAGATGGTGCAATATAACCAGCAATGTCATTATAGTCAGTGTGGACACAGCCAAGGGGAACATGCGCTGGGTTTTAGGATGAAATGATACAATGTAGCAGTGTGATGATCAGGTTCCCATAGGATGGACTGATACAATGTACTGTATAAGTGTGATGACTGGGCTCCCACAGGATAGAATGATATAATGTATAAGTGTGATAATCGGGCTCCATAGGTGCTATCATCATACAATAGATCAATGTGTATCATTCCACCCTATGGAGCCTTGTATAACACCATCCTATGGAACCTAGTCACCACAACGATACAATGTTTCATTCCATCCTTTGGGGCCCAACCATCACACTGCTGATTGTATCATTCACTCCTATGGCAGCCCAATCATCACACTGCTACACTCATAAGACTCCATAGGATGCATTGACACAATGTAGCAGTGTTATAAACTGGCTCCATAAGATGGAATGATACAATGTAGCAGTGTGATGGCTGCACTCCCATAAGATGTCATCAAACAATGTAGCAGTGTGTATCATTCCATCCCATAGGATCCTTATCACGCCGCTACATTGTGTAATAACATCCTACGGAGTCTGGTCATTACACGGCTACATTTTATCGCTCCATCCTATGGGAATGTGATCACCACACTGCTACTCTGTAGCACCCCGTTTTATGGGAGTCTGATCATCACACTACTACATTGTACGATTCCATCCTATGGCAGCCCGATCGTCGCATTGCTACACTGGTGATCAGACTCTCATAGGATGCATTGACACAACATAGCAGTGTGATGGCTGAACTCCCATATGATAAAATTATACAACGTAGCAGTAGGATGATCAGGGTCCCATAGGATGAAATGATACATTGTAGAAGTGTGATTATCAGGCTCCCATAGGATGAAATG
Organism: Aquarana catesbeiana; assembly: GCF_042186555.1. Classification (NCBI taxonomy): domain Eukaryota; kingdom Metazoa; phylum Chordata; class Amphibia; order Anura; family Ranidae; genus Aquarana; species Aquarana catesbeiana. The sequence continues at coordinate 52,981,280 of NC_133331.1, read as the reverse complement.
ATACATTGTAGAAGTGTGATGATCAGGCTCCCAAAGTCGATCTATTGATCAACTTCTGTTCAACTGACTTGTCGGATAAAATTCACTCAAATCAGCACATTGGTGTGCGCAGCCTATAGCATTAGGGTGTGCCCCCTATTGCAGAAACACACATACAGTGAAAAGTACTCGCATATCAAAGCGTGTTTTCCCATTGAAGTCAATGGAAATTAAAATAATTTGTTCCGCATTGACTTCAATGGGATGCCAGAGGCGGGGGAGGGGGCGCCGGAGAGCCTCGGAAATGGCCGAAAAGGCCCAAGGACACTTCGGCTGACCTCGGGAAACCTTGGAAAGACTTCCTACCTGAGATTTGCCGAGGTCAGCTGTGCTGTACTCGGGCCTTTCCGTGCATTTCCGAACAACGCCGATTGGCTCTGCTCAGCTCCAGTGCCCCCCCCCACCTCAGGCCAAAAGCGGTACTGCACACCGCTTTGGCCTGAATCGTGCTCGTTTTGCAAGACAAAACTCGCAAACCGAGTTACGATTTTTAAAAATACAGTGCTCGTATTGCGAAACGCTCCACTATACGTGTATATCAGCAGAGCAGTGGACGGGGTCAGCAGAGCAAAGATTGGTGTCAGTAGGGCAGTGGACGGTGTTAGTATTTTATTTTTATTATTTTTTACAATATTATTTTTTATTACTTTTTTTTTTAAATATCAAGTGTCTAAACAGACCCCTGATGTCTCCCTTTTGAGAGAGAGAAAGAAACGGAGTCCCTTTCACTACAGCCTGCAGTAAACATAGTTTACTATGCTTCCGTTCAGAATGAAGACAATAGCGATCGGTACAGACCACCTACTGTGTTCATTCAGAATAGGAAGGGGCCAGTTAATTAAATACTCACCAGCCCCTTCCCTGCTCCGGAGAGGAGAGAAGCCGGCAGCACTGCAGGGGGGAGACAGGAATCAGGGGGAATCGGCACCGAATGGGGTGATTAGGGTGTGCCCAGGCACGTTTCTCACACCCTGTATGCACGCCTATGGATCAGCAAATCTGTGTATTCTGACAGCGGGGGTGTCTCCTTGCTGTCAAAATACAATAGCTCAGCGGGGAGGATTTCCTCATCTACCTTGAATGTGTGGATGGGAGAATTGGTTCAGTTTTTTTTTTTTTTTGTTCAGCCAGCTACCTGATGGGAAAAAAACTGAACCGTGTATGGCCAGCCTAACCCTTAATAACATCCTTTATTATGGGATAACACGGTACAATACTTTACTATTCTTATGACACTAATCTCCACTGAATTGCTGAAAACCCTTTTTTGGAGTGGATCCCCGGTAGCTTCATTCTGCAGACCCAATATTCATCCCCAGAGATGGTGAATTAATATTTCAGTCCAGCAATGATCAAAGAAGCATATTTGGCAGGGGCATCACAAGCTGCTTTCTCTGTAGCCTCGAGCGAGCGGGGAAGGCATCTGGGAAGCTTTCAGTGCCGTCCAAGTGGGGATAGCGAATCCTCAAACCCTGGCACCGATATTGTATTCTTCAGCTGGATCTGTGAGGTCAACCTTCAGCTGTCTGAAACACATTTTACTCTTTTTTGACTGTTTGTTCTTGTGTTGTTTGAACAGTGACAGTCCTCGCTGCCGCTCATGCCTCCCGCTTCTTTATTTAGATGTCTTGAGTTCCTTTATTCCATTAGACTGGCTTCCTAGAACCACCCAACCAAGCTCTGCTCCTGGACCAGCCCAAATCTGGCTCCTTGGTACCATATATCATGCTGCAGCCTTCTCCTTTTATGCATTTGGTTGTGTTCACAAATGTTCGACCATAGGCGTGCACACAGGGTGTGCTGGGTGTACCTGGGCACAACCTAATCACCCCATGCGTTGCCCATTCCCCCTGATTCCCGTCTTCCTCCTGCAGCGCTGCCAGCTTCCTTCCCCTCCTCTCAGGAGCAGGGAAGGGGCTGGTAAATATTTCATTAACCGGACTTCCTCTTCTGAATGAACACAGTGAGTGATCTGTACTGATCGCTCCTGTCTTCATTCTTGACTGAAGCATTATAAACTATGTTTACTGCCGGCTGCAGAGAAAGGGACTGGGGAATCTCTGTCTTCAGTTTCTTCCGCTGTCTCAAAAGTGAGACATCAGGGGTCTGTTTAGACCCTTGATATTTCACCAAAGCCCCATAACGGGGCTCCTAGAAAAAAATTGTAAAAAATATTATATATGTAATAAAATAATATTGTAAAAAAATAATAAAAAATAAAACATCGTCCACTGCCCTACTGACACCATCCACTGCTCTGCTGATACACATACATGTGCATTTATGCTCTGCGGTGCACACCCTAATGCAATAGGCTGCGCACACCAATGTGTCCAACACAGATCAGCCCCAGCTCTCACCTTGTGATTTACTACAAAGTCCAGTCTGATCCACTGGGGGATGAAGAGACTGAGGAAATGCTTCCTCCTGCCTGCAGCAGACTGACAATATCATCTCAGCCAAGGCAAAATCAGTAAATGGAGCTCAAGGATGTCCATTTAATGGTAAAAGGTGGAGCATTTCTTAAAAAACAAATTCTATCGCTGTATATTGTGACATGTCAGGGATGTATTCAGATTTGTAAAGTTACAAACAGGTCTATTTTAATGGTTTGCCTCTCCAACCTGCCTCTTGTTTTCAATATCCCAGGTTGTGAATCAACAGTAAAGGAAACAGCAAGTGAAAGGATAAAAACACACATACACACACTACATATATATATATATATATATATATATATAAACAGATTGCGTGGAAAGTTTTCAGAGACAGGCTAAGGCAGCATGTGAACCTGATCGGGGTCAAACAAGCATCCTGTTATTCATAATGTCCTTTTTCTCTTTCTCCAGCAGAGGGCAGTCATGTCACGGATGGAAGGGCAGCAGCAAATTTAGTTGGTCAATAAGGCATGTTCCAAGGCAAAATACATCTTGCACTTAACAGATGTAATTAAAACACTTACAATGGTACAAAAGGGAGCAAATAAGAGAAGTTCATTGCTATGGTTTATATTCACTCCAACCCTTTTTACTGCCACTGTCATATGCTATGCATGGGTGGTGACGGGGGTTTTACTCAATCTCCCGGCAGCTGCAGCCACCAGGAGTGTTTTTAGATCTGACAAGCTGGCTGTTGGCTGTCAGATAGAAGTGATTAAGTGGCAGTGCAGCCACCTGATCTCCTCCGCACACCCCCATAATTGCCAGTTCCTACCTTTCCTGCGCGCACACTCCCCCGCCATGTTTCTCAGGCTCTGCACACCCACTGACATCCCCGGCACTGACATGGTGGGTGCTGCCGGGTACAGTAGAGGGGAGGAAGATCAGTGAACGGATGTTCACTGCTCTCCCCTTCCAGCTAATGACCCAGAAGTGATATGTAAAATGTAAATTCTGGGTCCTGGTGTCACTTACCCCAGTATGGCCAGAAAGGAAGCGAATGGTGTGGGATCTGCGCTCAACTCTTTATTGGAGGGTAGGCGAGACATCAGGGGTCTTAAAGACCCCTGATGTCTTATTGAAGAGAACCTGTCACCAGAAAAACATCATGTTAGGGGACTTTTCTGTCCCCTATGTGATGAAAAATAAAGTTTAGTGAAATTTAAAAAAAAAAAAAACAGTGTACAAAATTGAAGTTACACCCATGCACTTAAACTCCACCCCCACATAAATGTGTTACATATCGCCGCCCATCCTGGAATGAGAGCAATACTTAGAGCAGGGGTCTGAAACTGGCGGCCCTCCAGTTGTTGCGAAACTACAAGTCCCATCATGCCTCTACCTGTGGGAGTCATGCCTATAACTGTCAGCCTTGCAATGTCTGATGGGACTTGTAGTTTTTCAACAGCTGGAAGGCCACCAGTTTGAGACCCCTGACTTAGAGGCTATGGAAGTATAGGGTACAGAAGTTTGACGCCATTTCACGGGCGCACCTGATTTTAAACCTTGACACGTTAGATATCCATTTACTCTGCAAAACCTCATCCTTTATATTTTACCATAAAATTGGTAATATATTGTGTTTTGTATTCTCCAAAATTAACTTCAATATTTTTTTAATGAAATTTTGTGTTTTATAAACTGTTGCACTAATATCATGTGACACAAATTTGGAATTACCACTATTTTATTCTGCTTTCAGAAAATATATAACGTTATATAATGTTAATTTTAATATATATATATATATATATATATATATATATATATATATATATATATATATATATATATTATGTTATATAATGTTTGTTTTTTTAATTTAATATATAAAATGATTTTTTTAAATGTGTGTAAAAAAAAAATGCAAAAAAGGGCTCTAGCAACAAAAGGTTTAAAGCTGATAATGACTGATTTGCTGCTTATTCACCACAGGGTACATTTTAAAAGTTGGAGTTTAATCTGCTTATAGTTTGCCTTCCCTGATTCCTCAGTTTTCTCCTTTTCTGTTTCCATTACAGAACTTTCTTTAGACCTAGTGGCATCTTCTCTAGGTCTCTGTGGTGCTTTTTGCAATGCAGACAGATCATGGCAGGTATGAAGGACCTGCAGGGTGACGTACCTGAAAACACCCCAACCCCCGCCCTCAGTACTCTTCTCAAAAGCCTTCAGCTCTGATGCTCCCTATTTTTACATATTAGAAGATGCAGCGCGGGAATTCCCTTTACCTCCAGCATGGCCAGCTCCTCCCCATTATGCAGGATGCGGAAGGAGTATAGGTGGTCGGGCGTTGGTTGCGGAATGATGTCACAGCCCAGCAGGGACACAGGCTGAAGGGCTGCTTTGCTCTTGTTTCTTTCCTGAAAGATGTGGAGCTGCCCATCCTTAATGCAGCAATAGCGTGATTTCCAGTGGCTGTTTATCAGCACATTCAGATAATCTGAAACAACAAAAGAGAAAGAAGTAAAGTATATATCTGGGTGGAAAAAAAAAAAGAACTTGCGTAAATAGCTACATAGTCTGGTTGAAAAAAGACACAAGTCCATCTAGTGCATCCAATAAAGTGTAATACATCTGAGCAATACATTCACATTTCCACATATTGAATCCCTTTAAAAATGTTGCAAGTATAAAAGAATACCTGTTCATCTTCCAGAAATCCCGTGAGCTCCAAACTTCCTGTAGTGAGGTGACAACGCTGCCTCTGCTGAGCTTAAATATCAATCAGTGTTGTCAGCCCTCCCTTGCTGGACTACAGAACACCTACCCCTTATGTTATAAGGGAGGGGAAGGGGAGGTGTTCTGTAGTACAACCGGAGAGAATTGGGCTTGTTGGACAACACTGCTCTGGATTTCAGTGCAACAGAGATGGATTCAGATCCCACAAGGGAACAGACAGGAGAGCTACATGGGAGAGCCCCTGCAGAAAGGTTTTAAGGGAGTGAGAGGCCAATGGTCTATGTAAAAAGGACAGGAAAAGCAGAAACCGGACCCTTGATAGGGCCGAGAGCCTTATGCTGGCCCAGACCATGCTGCAAGCAGGAGAGGATTTGTCGCAAGGAGAAATTCCTGGGGTAGAAGCCCAAAATTTACACCAAGTATAACATAAAACAGACCATGCCTAGACAAATCCCCTGGGGGAGGCAAGTATCACAATGCACTGGCTGATGGTGTCTTCCTTACAACTGACCACAGCATGAGATGAAAATGTATAGCTGGCAACTTGTGATCTGAATAGAAGAGTCTTTATGAATGCAGGTAGAGTACAGAAAGATACAGAGCTTATGCATTTCGGCCTACAGCCTATGTCACTACTAAGGCTGTAGGCTGAAATGTGTAGGCCTCTGTATTTTTCTTTACTCTACCTGCATTAACAAAGACTATTATAATATTCGGAAGATGAGTTGCCGGCAATAAATCTTCATCTCACATCAAGTATGTCTTCCATGTCCGATGACAGACATTGCAGAAAGTAGATTTCCTAGCTTTCAGCATCGTAGGAGTTAGACCCAGGGATGCCCCTGTCCCTCAGAACCTGGACTTCAACAGCCATGCTGTTAAAGCCAGTGACCAAGAAGCAGGATGGCATCGGATTCTTACAACCTGACAGTGTCCAACGAATGTCTTCCAGGAATCTTACTAGGTCAGCATACCACTTCCATCTGGGCCAGTTCAAAGCAATGAGGATCACTGAAAACCTCCACCTCAATCCTGCGGAGTAGACAAGAAAGATGTTTTGAGGGAGATATGCATAGATCAGGGTGTACTGATCCCACGGAACCAACAGAGCATCCACGGCTTCCGCTAGAGCAGGGGTCATCAACCCCCGGGCCACAGCGTCTTTGCAGCCGGGCCGTGGCAGGCGGCATGACATTTTAAGGCACCGGTGGATCAGTGAGGAAAGCGGGTGGGCGAATGAGAGAAGCGGGCTGGCGAGCAGAGATGACATCTCTCTCCGCCCACCTAGCATCACCGCTCTTCCGCCCTCACAACATGAGGAATGTCGGTGGTGCGGCGGGGAGCAGCGAGATGACATCATCTCTCCCTGCCCGCCTAGCATTACCGCTCTTCTGCCCTCACAGCATACAGAATGTCGGAGGTGCGGCGGGGAGCAGAGAGATGACATCATCTCTCACCGCCCGCCCCGCATCTCTGCTCTCCTGCCCTCACTCAAGATTGATCACTCAACCAGTGTCACCAATGCAGTGAAAATCCTCATCTGGTGGCACTGGCAGGTGATGTGGCAAGTGGCATTCCTCATCTGGTAGCACAGGCAGGTGACATTGCAAGTGGAATTCCTCATTTGGTGGCAGGCAGCGTGGCAAGTGGCATTCCTCATCTGGTGGCACAGGCAGGTGACGTGGCAAGTGGCATTCCCCAACTGGTGGCAGGCAAGCATGGCAAATGGCATTCCTCATCTGGTGGCAGGCAGAGCGGCAAGTGGCATTCCTCATCTGGTGGCAGGCGACATGGAAAGTGACACACTCAGGGCTCCAACTGATTCTGCATTATGGTGATTTGAACTATTTCATTTATATTACAATGTAATATAAGAAATAATGTGCTTCATTCATTCTGACACCATACCAACCATGGTGCCGTGATGATTGAAGTACCAACAGCAGAACACCAGCAATTTTCTTTCCTTCAACTGTGGGTTGAAATAAATTGCTCAATTCCACCAACATAGCCAGTGTTGATGGGGGAATCCCTCCCACTATGCTATTGTATTCTGGCAGCAGGAGGTTTCCCAGCTGTCAGAATACAATGATCACTGCTGGCGGCTACATCATTGTCAAAAATGCTCCGCAATGGCAGACTTCATTAATCAGTATTGACATATTCACTTTATAGTAGATCTGTACCTGTCCAGGAGATCCTATCCCCTGAAAATAATATCTCAAAATGTAACGATGAATATACACTATATCTCAATGGGAAACTCCAACCAAACATTGGAATATACAGCTCAGGGGAGCACATTATTCCGCTATGATACATTAGACTCATAGGACTTACTGGAGGTCTCCAGGCTCTTCTCTGGGCTCTCCATGGAGGAGGACTTCTTTCTGCCCAGATTCATGAGGTTGCTGAGTTTGAGGCCAGATGTTCCTTTCTTCTTCACTAAGAGAGACAGAGAGGAATCAGATGAGGAGGTTTGTGTTATTGTCGCTCCTATTATTTCATCTATATTGTATCTTTTGTATCAGATTCAGAAGCACTCCATTACATGGGTGCCAAACTGCACTCCCATTGTGTGTCCACCTACAGCTTCCAAGGAGCAAGGAGGTCCCCATATGTACTTACTACAGATATTGTGCTGCAAAAAGTACATCTGATCTCCTTTTTTAATATTTCCAGGTTAAGCCGGCCATTAATGGATCTTTTTTTTTTTTTTTTTTTTTTGAACAGCCAAATCAAAATAGTTTTTCCCCATCCACATATTCAAGGTGGATGAAGGAATCCTACCTGCAGCACTATTGTATTCTGACAGCGGGACTCCTCCACTGCCAGAATACACCAATCAGCGCCACAACCGACTGCCTGCATGCCCTGAGTGAATGAAAAATATTCAACATACCCTTTCAAGAGAAGTCGATCGTTTGTTCAACTTCTCTCTAGCAGGAATGGACCAGTCCCTGATGAACTGGATGAATTTTTAACCAATCTATAGCCAGCTTTCAGCAAACACCACAAGAACTTCACCATTTTCTTCTTAGAAAGCCTCTTAGGTGCCCCTCTGATTCGGTTTCACTCAACAGTCTGCTTTTCACTGAATTTAAACCATGCCAATTGCAATTCTGATTTTTAAAGAAGCCTCCCTGAGTGGCAACTAAGTACTTTGGTATAGTCAGACTACAATATAAAGTGAAACTAAATCAGAGAGGGGCACTATTGTAGTGATTTTGTAATCTAATAAAAGTAAAGTGTATTTCATGAGGTGTCTGCTCTTATGCAGACCTCTTTAAAGTACAAAGAACTACTGTGCCCGGGCCCATGAGGTTGGGGGCCCAATGCTTACATTTGAAAACACTAATTTTTTTAGCAATGGCAATGTTCAAAGTATAAGTGATGTTGTATATATGTATACATTATAAATGATATATTCATATATTCAGTCTGTTCTACAAAAAAGTAACTTGTTAATTCATTTGAAATGTTGTGTTAGTGCAGGACCCCCTTACATTGTGCTGTCTGTACAAAAATTTAAATAAAGTTTTTTTTAAAGGGTAACCCCACTCTAATGGGAAAAAAATATAGCAAATAAAAAAAAATAATATAGCATATACAATTGTGACACAAGCCACAATTTTAATGTTACTGAAAACTGCCATTTCCTTTTCAATCTGTAGTGCTGTCAGTTTCTGTAAAATTCAATGCAATAAGACAACCCGGAGGTGTTCTGTACACAGATGGCATACAGAACGCCCTCCAGAAATGTCATTTCCTGCTTGTGTGATTGGCTGATTTTCCCAGAAGTCTGCATTAAGATACAAGTCAGATTTTAGGCATCCCCTGCAACAAAAAAAATCATTTTTAGTGAAATGCTACCAAAGAGTTAATTGCGTCTAAAGGGATGCAGACCCTGCCACTTTCCTCATTAGAGCCCTGCAAGTGCAGCAGCTGAAAATGAAAAATTCACTCCTACTCTGATTCAGTCTGCACACAACCAACAGCTATTTCTTCAGAGCAGAAACAGGTAGGAATCTGCAACAAAGTTTGTTCAAATCCTTGCAAAGCTTTATTGGGTCCGATGAGAGGAGATGTATGTGACCTCAATGTTCCTTTTTTCATCAATGGAAGTAGAGTTACTCTTTAGGGCATAATTGTTTCCCATGGAGAAACCTTGAATCCTCATAGCTGGGCTCCATGTTTATCACTGTCCCTGGATGCTCGTGGCTTGGCTGTCTAAGTTCATAATTGCCAGCAGAATGGCCCCTCGGTTCCAACGGTAATCAGTAAATATAAATTAATTAGTGCCCAGTATGAGGTCAGAGCTGTCTTGGTGAGAATACAGCTATGCAGCTTGGAAGGTCTCCGGCTTTTAAATTGCTTCTTCCTGCAACTTCTTTACAATTGACCACAGAGGCCAAACTCACTGCACAAAGAGCCATTGTGGAGCCAAGCTGCGGCATCCTGCGGTGTCCTTCTATAATTATCCCGGCAGAGGAACGGCTACAACCCCTCTGTTCCTGTCTGAGGCCGAGAGAGTCCGCAGCAATCCATACCGGGAATCTGCAATTCACAAAACTTCTTCTCTGCTACTCAGTGCTGCTCTGATCCTGTATGAGTAATTATACACAGTACTACTTCTCTTATCATGTACATTGGGTGTGGTTCTCAATATATGTTCTTATTCTGCATGTATGACGTCTGCACAGTACTACTTCTCTTGTCCTGTATGCTGGGTGTAATTCTCAGTATCTGTTCTTATTCTGTTTATATGGACACTGCACAGTACCACTTCTCTTGTCCTGTATGCTGAGTGTAATTCTTAGTATCCGATATATTGTCAATGACCCCACCACTGGCTACTCCGAATATGACCTCCGAGCCGCCACTCACCTTGTCCTCAAGATATTTTTGTACCACTTCTCTTGTGCGTTATGCTGGGTGTAATTCTCAGTATCTGAATTATTTCATAAGAACACACTAATTTAAGTTTGTTGCAATGAACTAGGAACACCAATGGTTGAGCCAGCTGGGTATTTCCTACAAGACTATCCCATGTTCCATTCTAGTTCCTATTTAGAGACAGGGGGGTATGTTGCATAGCGCAGTATCATAAAACCAAATGCAGCAGTCCCCTCACCCAGCAGCACAAGATGGGAGTTCACAGACTGTTTAGGAGATGCTCATTTACCTTCCTTCACATCTGGAGTCTCGGGGTGCCCGTCTGTGCTGCTCCCACTTTCAGAAGCTGCCGAGTATCTGTCTGTGATTTCTCCCTGTGAACGATCCATAAAACACATGATATAAATTACAAGCAAATCCACACCACATGTACTGCTTTACCACAAGCTACCACTTCACAGCACGCGTCCGTGTATCACAAGGTGCTACGTGTTGCGCATGCACGCTTCGCAATGCACTGCGGTGAGCTGCGGTGCACAAGCATTGCAGGGGTGTAAGAGAGCCATACAAAACCAAATGCACATAACATGTATTGCTGCGTCAGGGGTTGGTGTGAATGAGCCCCAAATTTCCTGCATTCTGGAAAATTTCCGTCACCCTGGCCACAGGCTGTGATGCTATAAAATGCTGATTTGTAATGCCCGTCACTAATACAGTTGTAGCGTCCCATCTTCTTACCAGCTTTGTTGGGGCGTAGGAGAGGTGATGTAGGTGACCTCACTTGCACTGGGTGTGACATCACAACGTTGGTGACATTTACCATAACAGAGGGAATGTGTTTACCTTGGTCTGGGTGTTACGCGGAGTGTCCGGCGCGCTCAGCGAGATCTCAGGGACTGCTTCCGTTTGTAGACCGCCAATATCCTGGATGACCTATAGAGAACAGATAGACAACCTTCATATTCAATGGAGTGTCCCAGCAATCCTGTCTACACCGGGTCTATTGCTTTAAAGTGGACCTGTCAGTAAATTTACAAATTGCATGAATACATTACGGACGTCACAATATACAGGAAAACCATTCTTTTCATCTATTATGTTTAATTTATCCCTGAGCTCTGATTTGGTGACTTTGCCTAGGCTAAGATAATGTCACCGTTCTGCTGCAAGCAGTAAAAAGCATTTCTTCAGTCTCCTCTATCCCAGTGAGCAAACTGCAACATTGTATCTTTGCAGCAAGTCACAAGGTGAGAGGCTGCAGCAGGGGTTGACCTGTGTCAGACATACACTATATTACCAAAAGTATTGGGACACCTGCCTTTACACGCACATGAACTTTATTGGCATCCCAGTCTTAGTCCGCAGGGTTCAATATTGAGTTCGTCCAAGGTTCATAAAGACATGGATGAGTGAGTTTGGGGTGGAGGAACTTGACTGGCCTGCACAGAGTCCTGACCTGAACCTGATAGAACACGTTTGGGAAGAATTAGGGCGGAGACAGCGAGCCAGGCCTTCTCATCCAACGTCAGTGCCTGACCTCACAAATGCGCTTCTGGAAGAATGGTCAAACATTCCCATAGACACACTCCTAAACCTTGTGGACAGCCTGGCACTTCAATCTAGGGAAAACAAGGGTGACCCCGGAGGATGGCTGAACAAATATGGTGCTGTCCTACTGGAGAGGAAAGCAGATGAAGGTGTTGTTAGGGGAACCACTGTGATCTATGTGAAAGGTAAAAAAAATGCATTTTAGATTGTAAGCTCCTTGAGTAGGGCCCTCTAAATCCTGCTGTGTTGAACTGTAAAGTAACTGTACTAGCTTCCTTTACATTGTAAAGCTCTGTAAAACACTGGTGGCACTATATAAATCCTTTATTATAATACCTGTATCTGTACCGGTAAAATAAGTATTATCCTGTATAATAATAATAATAATACTACATTTGATTCAAGGGGCATGGCACAGTTGCTCCTCCCACTGTGCTGATATACTGTATATACAGTATCTCACAAAAGTGAGTACACCCCTCACATTTTTGTAAATATTTTCATGTGACAACACTGAAGAAATGACACTTTTCCACAATGTAAAGTAGTGAGTGTACAGCTTGTATAACAGTGTAAATTTGCTGTCCCCTCAAAATAACTTAACACACAGCCATTAATGTCTAAACCGTTGGAAACAAAAGTCAGTACACCCCTAAGTGAAAATGTCTAAATTGGACCCAAAGTGTCAATATTTTGTGGCCACCATTATTTTCCAGCACTGCCTTAACTCTCTTGGACATGGAGTTCACCAGAGCTTCACAGGTTGCCACTGAAGTCCTCTTCCACTCCTCCATGACGACATCACGGAGCTGGTGGATGTTGGAGACCTTGTGCTCCTCCACCTTCTGTTTGAGGATTCCCCACAGATGCTCAATAGGGTTTAGGTCTGGAGACATGCTTGGCCAGTCCATCACCTTTACCCTCAGCTTCTTTAGCAAGGCAGTGGTTGTCTTGGAATACTGCCTTGCGGCCCAGTCTATGAAGGGAGGGGATCATGCTCGGCTTCAGTATGTCACAGTAAATGTTGGCATTCATGGTTCCCTCAATGAACTGTAGCTCCCCAGTGCCGGCAGCACTTATGCAGCCCCAGACCATGACACTCCCACCACCATGCTTGACTGTAGGCAAGACACACTTGTCTTTGTACTCCTCACTTGGTTGCCACCACACACGCTTGACACCATCTGAACTAAATAAGTTTATCTTGGTCTCATCAGATCACAGGACATGGTTCCAGTAATCCATGTCCATAGTCTGCTTGTCTTCAGCAAACTGTTTGCGGGCTTCCTTGTGCATCATCTTTAGAAGAGGCTTCCTTCTGGGACGACAGTCATGCAGACCAATTTGATGCAGTGTGCGGCGTATGGTCTGAGCACTGACAGGCTGACCCCCCACCCTTTCAACCTCTGCAGCAATGCTGGCAGCACTCATACGTCTATTTCCCAAAGACAACCTCAGCATATGACGCCGAGCACTTCCTTGGTCAACCATGGAGAGACCTGTTCTGAGTGGAAACTGTCCTGTTAAACCGCTGTATGGTCTTGGCCACCATGCTGCAGCTCAGTTTCAGGGTCTTGGCAATCTTCTTATAGCCTAGGCCATGTTGAACTTCCAGTGACCAGTATGAGAGAGTGAGAGCGATAACACCAAATTTAACACACCTGCTCCCCATTCACACCTGAGACCTTGTAACACTAACAAGTCACATGACACCGGGAAAGGAAAATGGCTAATTGAACCCAATTTGGACATTTTCACTTAGGGGTGTACTCACTTTTGTTGGCAGCGGTTTAGACATTAATGGCTGTGTGTTGAGTTATTTTGAGGGGACAGCAAATTTACACTGGTAAACTGTACACTCACTACTTTACATTGTAGCAAAGTGTCATTTCTTCAGTGTTGTCACACAAAAAAAAATAGAATAAAATATTTACAAAAATGTGAGGGGTCTACTCACTTTTGTGAGATAATTGTATATATATCCTTTTTATGCCCCTCCACCATCATTATAAGAGCTGACAAAAGGTGACATTGTATCCATCTGAGCATTTCTCCCACACGTCATTGGAGAGATTGAAGACATTGTTACTTATCCTCTGAGCTCACAATACTCCAGCAAATGTTTTACAATTTCAGAGACGGAGTCCTGTCTGATCATTACCCAACATTTCCACATTTTATTGGGTCCAGAAGGTTTCATGGAATACTGTTGGCCTTTATGTGCGGGGCTTTGAAGCATCAATTGATCGTGTTCCCATGACGGGTGGAGCAGACGTTCAATGTCCACTTGGAGGACAATCTTCAATGACTTTCATTAAAGTGGAACCCCTTCACTCAAAGCCTTTTTTGTTCAGAGGCAATTTGTCTCCTCTCCATGGTACATCAAACAGCCGGGCCCCCGCAGGCAGCCTCACATGAAGAGGGGAACCTGTAACCAAGGGGCACCTACATGGCGGGAGGAACAATGCCGCTTGTCTGGAAGGTGATAAAACACTTCATTAGGAAGAGCAGGCTAAGAATTCCATGGGAAAAAATAAGGATTATTCTTCAGGTCCCTGCAGCTCCTAATAATTTACCACAATGACATCACTACCCTGCAGATACGTTATATTCTAGCACTGCGATATAATAAAATGTAACATATCTGGAGACTTTGTATAAGTAGACACTTAACTGCTCTGCAGATATAAGTTATTATATACAGGCGTGACATTACTGCTCTCCAGATATAAGTCTATCATAGAGGAATGACATCACCGTTCTCCAGATATATCATATATTATACAGGAGTGACATCACTGCTCTCCAGATACAAGTTATATTATACAGGAGTGACATCACTGCACTACAGATATATAGTATTATTATATAGGATTTATATAGCGCAGACAGTTTGTGCAGCGTTTTACAACATTAGGGCAGATAGTACAATTTCAATACAGGAGGAATCAGAGGGCCCTGCTCATTAGAGCTTACAATCTAGGAGGGAGGGTCAAGTGATACAAAAGGGAAATAATTGTGGGGGATGAGCTGATGAAGAAAATAAAAGTACAGTGGTTAGGTGGAGGCAGGATAGGCTTCTCTGAAGAGAAAAGTTTTCAGGGATTGTCTGAAAGTGGATAGATTTGGACATAGTCTGACAGATTGGGGTAGGGAATTCCAGAGGATGGGAGAGGCTCGGGAGAAGTCCTGGAGGTGACTATGGGATGAGGTAACAAGGGAGCTAGAGAGCAGGAGGTCTTGGGAGGAACGAAGGGAACGATTTGGTTGGTATTTTGAGACTAGGCTTTTGATGTAGCTGGGAGAAGAGTTGTGGATGGCTTTGTAACTTATTGTTAGTATTTTTAATTAAATTAGTTGGGCGAGTGGCAGCCAATGGAGGGATTGGCCGAGAGGGGTAGCAGATGCTGAGCGGTTTGTAAGGTGGATGAGTCTGGCAGCAGCTTTCATGATAAACTGAAGGGGGATATCCTATGTAAAGGTAAGCCAATGAGGAGGGGGTTGCAGTAGTCGAGGTGAGAGATAATTGGATGGGAAGGGACATAGTTTGGAGATGTTGCGGAGGTTGAGGCGGCAAGCTTTGGAAAATGATTGGATGTGGGGCCAAAAGGAGAGTTCAGAGTCCAGGATAACACCTAGTACCCTGACATGTGGGGACGGGTGGAAGGTTGGGGTGGAGGAAATATTATGAGCTTGGTTTTGGACAAGTCGAGTCTGAGGAAGTGGTGTGATATCTAGACAGATATGTCTGTTACTAAGTTAGTGATGCGTGATGAGACAGATGGAGTGAGCTGAGGGGTGGAGAGATAGATTTGGGTGTCATCAGCGTAGAAGTTATATTGGAAAGCCATGGGAGGCAATCAGCTGACCCAGCAAAGAGGTGTAGATTGAAAATAGTAGAGGACCAAGAACAGAACCTTGGGGGACACCGACTGAGAAAGGAAGAGGAGAGGAGGAAGTAGAATTGTAAGTGATACTGGAGGTGCAGTGGGATAGGTAGGATGAGAGTCAGCAAAAAGCACATTCATGGAGACCGAGGGAGTAAAGTTTTTTGAAGACTGAAGGGGATCATGAAGTTTATTCTTAATGAGCTGGTCACTCAGTTGGTTGTAGACCAGGCGTTCAAGGAGTGACATTATATTATACAGGAGTGACATCACCACTCTCCAGATACAAGTTATATTATACAGGAGTGACATCACTGCACTACAGATCTATTATACAGGAGTGACATCACCACTCTCCAGATAGAAGATATATTATACAGGCGTGACATCACTGCTCCCCAGATATAACTTATATTACACAGGAGTGACATCCCTGCTCTCCAGATATGAATCATATTATACAGAAGTGACATCACCGCTCTTCAGATATATATATTATACAGAAGTGACATCACCACTCTCCAGATATAGGATATATTATAGAGAAGCGACATCACCTCTCTCTAGATGTAAGTTATATTATACAGGAGTGACATCACCGCTCTCCAGATATAAGTTATTTTATACAGCAGTGACATCCAGATATACAATAAATATACTTGAGGGAGATTGGATGAATGGATTTGATGGTCTCTTCTTACCTTCAGCCATTGCATAGCTTGGTCTTTGCTCTGCATTCCCAGCACTATGACATCAGTATTGGTAGGAGTGATTTTCAGCTTATGCTCCTTCTTGCGCACGTGTTTCTCTTTGTGGGTGACGGTGCAGCCAATCAGGCAGACATCCAGCAGAGGACTGTGCTCCTTGGAGCTCTTATAGCACTGGGCAGAGGAAATATGAAATACATTAATTACACATGCTATAGAAGGAGCATTCAATCATATATGCGTAACCACAGAGAACCATTGAGGTGGTCTCACTATCCCTGTGCCAAGTTCCCTGGTCTGCGCATCTACTGTGACCATTATGAAGGGTTCCCCCCACTTCTGTACTGAAGTCCTGGGTCTGTGCACCCATTGTACTCATTATAGTGGGTTCCCATCATCCCTGCATTGACCTCTAGGGTCTGTACATCTTTTGTGCCCATTATGAAGGGTTCCCACCACCTCTGTACTGAGTTCCTGGGTCTGTACCCCTGCTGTGCCCATTATGAAAGGTTCTCACCACCTCTGTACTGAAGTCCTGGGTCTGTGTACCTACTGTACTCATTATACGGGGTTCCTGCCATCCCTGCATTGACCTCTAGGGTCTATACATCTTTTGTGCCCATTATGAAGGGTCCCTACCACCTCTGTACGGAGATCCTGGGTCTGTACACCTGCTGTGCCCATTATGAAAGGTTCTCACCACCTCTGTACTGAAGTCCTGGGTCTGTGTACCTACTGTACTCATTATACGGGGTTCCTGCCATCCCTGCATTGACCTCTAGGGTCTATACATCTTTTGTGCCCATTATGAAGGGTCCCTACCACCTCTGTACGGAGTTCCTGGGTCTGTACACCTGCTGTGCCCATTATGAAGGGTTCCCACCACCTCTGTACTGAGTCCCTGGGTCTGTACACCTGCTGTGCCCATTAAAGGTTCCCACCACCCTGTATTGAAGTCCTGGGTCAGTACACCTTCTGCGGGTTCCCACATACCTTGCATTGACCTCTAGGGTCTGTACACCTTCTGTGCCCATTACGGTTCCCACCACCGTTGTACTGAAGTCCTGGGTCAGTACACCTTCTGTGGGTTCCCACATACCTTGCATTGACCTCTAGGGTCTGTACACCTTCTGTGCCCATTATGAAGGGTTCCCACCCGCCAGAGCTCTTCAAACGAGTAAAGATTTAACACTCTGCTCACCACACAAGTATTTAATTTATTCTTTTATAGGGGGTACAACTGACCCAAACTAGAACATTGTTCCTGCAAGTCTTCCTCTAGGCCCAGCCCCTGCCCCAAGTTCACTCTGATATCCCCCTCACCAGCAGTCGGTTGTCTTTGATAACACAGAGCTGTTTGGCCCATTGGCCCAACCACTTCTTCCGCCAAAGAAATGCGCAGATCAGAGCATCCTTCATCAGCTCGATGGATGCCTCTGTGGACGGCCATTGGTGTTGATGGGCAGATGACTTTTTCAGATTTTCTTCTTCATCGTATGACTCGTACGAGCTGCTGACAGCGTCTCCATCTTCTGCAAAGAAAATAGAGAAAGTCGTTCATACAATACAAAGACCGCAACGCCGAGTATATGAAATCTGTCCAGACGTCCCTTACTCCCTCACCCTAGCACTAAAATCTCTACATCTGCAGACACCCACAATCTAACACTAACCTATCTAGCCCTGTAAAGAAGAAATCACTATACATACCTTTTTTTGAAGCTGATCCGACCCGATCCCATGCTGAGCTGTTAGAGGTGTGGAGGTGGTGCAGAGGACAAAGCCGACATAACTCTATGGTTGGCATCACTTCCCATTCATTTCACAGCCGTTGAGGGCTGCGTCTTCTGCAGAGCTTCTGCCGCTGGAGAGCGGATCGGCTTTCAAAAAAGGTATTTATAGCGATTTCTTCTTTATAGGGCTAGATAGGTTAGCCCTAGATTTTGGATGTCTGTAGATCAGGCATGCCCAAAGTCCGGCCCACGGGCAAATTGCAGCCCGCACTCTGGTTTGATGTGGCCCCCCTGGTTAATTGGAGATATATGTACTGTATATATATATCTATTATATATAGATATATATATATCTATATAGATATAGATCTATATCTATATAGATCTTTATCTATATAGATATATATATATATATACATATATCTATCTATATCTTTTGTGGCCCCCCCAGGGCCACAAAAGATATACACTGTATTTAATGGTGCTGCCTCGGAGGGAACAGGGAGGGGGGCGGGACGAGCGCCATCAGATTACATACAGGAGAATCTCCTGTTTACTCGGTGGCATCTGTAATAGGAAGTCCCGTCTCCTGGGCTGCCATTGGACGACTGTCCTGTCTATCATAGGAGGCGGGACTTTGTATTAAAGAGGCTTCCGTGTAAACAGGAGTTTCTCCTGAATGTAATCTGTTGGCGCTTGTCCCGCCCCCTCCCTGTCCCCTACGAGGCTGCAGATGGGCATTGATCAGGCTGCATTCATTGCAATGGTGAGGCTGCAGATGGGCACTGATTAGGCTGCATTGATGGGCACTGACCCTTATTTTGCTTCACAGTTCTTTATTTAAAATTTAAGCTTTTTCCTGAAACTTCCCTCTTAAAGTGAAGGTGTGTGTTATACACCGATAAATACGGTATATTCAAATAACACGCCCGAGCTCATCCTTAGTCCTGAGCAGTGCAGGGGGCCACAAAAAAGATATATATATCCAAAAAACACGCCCAAGCTCATCTCTTTACCACACACAGCCACAAATGCAGGAGAATTCTTGTTGGGCAGGGTATTAGTGCTCGGATGAACACACTTAGACCAAATTTTAATGGTTCAAAGAATGTCAGGCAAAATGGTCGGCCCTCGCGCATGTTCACTTCATCAAATCTGGCCCTCTTTGAAAAAAGTTTGGACACCCCTGCTGTAGATGAAGGGATTTTAGTTTTAGGATGGATTTACACATAATCTCTTCTATTACACAATATATTCTGTGATTATTTGGTTTTATTTGTACATATGTAGAAATGTTACATTGTTTTCTGTTTGCTACAAAGAAAATGTTTTGGGTACAGCCAAACTCCAAGCAAACATCTCAATACACAGATGAAATACATCTAAAGAGGCTGGTTTACCTGCCAAATGACGTGTCCATTCAGTTCTGAGATTTGCCCAGCTCTGCCACACAGCACAGCCTTGTCTGGCAGGGTAGGAAACCTGATTTTCACTGCTGCAGTTAACACATAGGGCTTCTCCTGCCATCCCCCTGAAAAGAGATCTGCAGTGGAGCACTTTTCAGAAGTGCTTGGCAGGCAGCGAGGAGGTCATATGTTGCTAAAAAACCAACAAACAAAAACTCCCTTACCAGCCAGCCTACACTTACCAGCCAGCCTACAACAACCCGAATTGTCCTGCCTAACAGTTCACGTTAAAAACAAGGGATATAGTTTGCACATATTTGCAAATACATGCGTAAGCTGCAGAGGCCACGTCATGGTACCCCAGTATTATCTGCAGTCCTAACTGTATACATTTTGAGAGTCTCCTAAATTGGAGCATTATATATATTATATATATCTATAATAAAATAATGGATTAACACCTTCACGCCTAAGCCTTTTTCTGACACTTATTGCTTACAAGTTAAAATCAGTATTTTTTTTGCTAGAAAATGACTTTGAACCCCCAAACATTATATATATATTTTTTAGCATAGACTCTAGAGCAGGGGACTTCAAACTACAGCCCTCCAGTTGTTCAGGAACTACAATTCCCATCACGCCTAGTCATATCTGTAAATGTCAGAGTTTTACAATGCCTCATGGGATGTGTAGTTTCGCAACAGCTGGAGAGCCGTAGTTTGAAGATCCCTGCCCTAGAGAATAAAATGGTGGTCGTTGCAATATTTTATGTCACACTGTATTTACACAGCGGTCTTTCAAATGGAATTTTTTGGGGAAAAAATACACTTTTATGAATTAAAAAAAAAAAAAAAAAATAGTAAAATTAGCACAATTTTTTTGTATAATGGGAAAGATGATGTTACGCCGAGTAAATAGATACCCAACATGTCATGCTTTAAAATTGCTCACACTCATGGAATGGCGACAAACTACGGTACTTAAAAAATGGCAGTTTAAAAATGTTTAACGGTTACCTCTTTAATGTTACAGAGGAGGTGTGGTGCTAGAATTATTGCTCTTGCTCTAACGATCGCAGTGATACCTCACATGTGTGGTTTGAACACTGTTTAAATTTGCGTGTGCGACTTACGTATGCGTTCGCTTCTGCACGCGAGCAGGAGGGATGGGGCGTTTTACTTTTTTTTTCTCACTGTCCCTTTAAAAAAATTTTGATCACTTTTATTGCTGTCACAAGGAATTTAAACATTATTTGGTGACAGTAATAGGCAGTGACAGGTACTCTTTGTGGAGGGAGCAGGGGTCTATGAGACCCCAAATTCCTCCTTTGCACTTAAAAGCATTCAAAACGCCAAAGTTAATCCGTTTTGAATACTGTCATTTTTTTAAAAAAAATCTGGCGCCTTTAAGGCTCCATTTAACCGGAAGTGATGTCATGACATCGCTTCCGGGTTACTAGATCCGAGACCCGATCAAAGCTGATGTCGGCTCTGTTCGGGTGTCCGGCCAGCCGGCGTACATGCTGGCGGTTGCACGGGCCTCCCTGGATAGGTGGCGGGAAAGGGGGGGTCGTCCCTTCCCGCTGTTTGTAATAACAGCCAAGCGGCTGATTAGCTCCATCGGTTGTTATTACAAGAAAGCCGACCGTCGGCTCTAAACAACGGTACCTGGTACAAACACTTGAAGCCAATACTGCATATTTGCGTTAAGTTGGCGTCAAGGTGTTAAGGGCAGGTATGCCTGGAGGGAGCCCACCCCTCCTTAAAAAGGTATAGGGATGCACTGGACACCCAGCAATGGCACGACAGTGAAAGTATCCAGTGCGTCTCCTAAAGCCTGAGTCACACGATGAGAATATCGGATGAATTTTTTTTTTTTTTTGCATGCTAGTCTCATATGGAAAATGAAGGGGTTACTAAACTTATGAAGATTCTCATACGACCGAAAAAACTTCGGAAGTGATGTAATGTGTGGTGTTGTAATGTATTCTAGACATGTGCAATTTGTTTCGTTCCAAATCGAAACTCTGACAATTTTTTTCATGATTCGGAAATTCGAATGTATCCAAATTATGAATAACATTAGTAACAAATGTAAACGAATCCTCCGAAATACTGAAGCAAAATTCTTCCCAAATAACGGATAGAAAGGAAAAAGGATACCGCGCTAATGTCCCAACTATATTAGAAGCAGCCAGCACAGCCAACGACAAAATTGTATAGCAAATATAAAAAGTGAAAGTGAAAAATATCTGTATGGATACAAGATAATCACCTGTATATATAGCAACCAGTGAACTTCAATATACCTTGACAGGTCATAAAACGTATAAACACAGATTTATACTAATAATGAATAAACAGTGAATGAAAATGTAGTGAAAAAAAAATGAATAAATGACCACAAAGTGGAAAAGTCCAAATAAGTCCACATATGTGAAAAAACAGGTATTCAAATGGAATCCAAGAAAAGGGAGGATAAGTCCCAATATCTGCAGCAAAGATCCCACAAAGATCGCGTGTGTAAAAGAGATGGCCACCACCAACTTTGAAGAGGCTTAGCGGAGCGTGTAGACACAATAAGGCATATACCCAATGAGTCAACAAGGCTTGAGGTGTATATACACCAATGTGTTGGAACTGGCACGTCACCAGATCCTGGCCACAATGGTAGATGATCCCTTCGTCAATGGCACGGCTCAATGTATGTACAGTATGTCTGATCGGGACCATCAGCTTCAAATCAAAGGATGGACAGTGTCTTCCCCATACGGTATAACCAAAAAAGAGACAAAAGCTCCACACACTGTAAAACCTTTGGTGTAAAATATATTTATTAAAAAAGCAAGAACACTCACATGTTCATGAACAAAATACGCTTAGAGGAATATTCCAATATCAGTCAAAGTAACACAATGGCATCAGCGGGGCGCCTCCCAGCGCGTTTCGTCTAGACATCATCAAAAGACCTGGTTTCGGCCTCTTGTAGCCCCTATACAGCAGATATGCAGAGAAAAAGAGAGAAGCAGAGATGCACACATCAGTCTGCTGCTTCTTCTTTCACTGTCCAGTCACAGGCTGGGTTGGGGTTTGGGTTTAATATCGCTTTAAATGGTTATTTACAAAACCAACATTTTTTTTTTTTACAAAGTAAAAAAAGGATATAAAAAAACCTCCAGATAAAAAGTCAAGCATAAAATAGACAAAACGGACCCAATAAACTTCCCCTCCAATAGTTTTCTATTGTTGATGTTTTGTGCGGTTTTCCAGTAGCGGTCTGTGGGAGGGGGAGGGCAGAGTGAGGAGTGTGAATGGAGTCTGTGTATCTCTAGGACAGGAAAACGCAGTTTGCGCACAGCGTGGGATGTGATAACGGTATCGGGTGGACGCGGAAAGCATCATAGCTACTTGGAATTACATTGTCTTCCCCATTCCCGTGAACGCCATATCTCCAACAGGTTGGAAAATGGCCTTATCTGGGGTGTGAGATGCGTGCGTTGTGTCAGAATATAGGAATGTAAAAAAAAAATAAAAAGGGGAAAAAAAAAAAAAATAAATAAAAGTCACACTTCCATTAACCTTTCCCACCCCACGCCTAATCTTACCAACCAGCATGGCTGGAATACAGCGGAATACACCAATAAATGTTACTTTTTCCAGGAGCAAGTGGAAAGTGGACCTGTCAGTAACAAGTCTCTATGAATAAATTCCTGACATGTCACAATTCAGAAAAGCTCCACCTTTTCTTATAGGCCATGTTTGAGCTCCAGTCAGTGACCTTGCCTAGGCTGAGATGTCATCAGTCTGCTGCAGGCAGGAGGCAGTCTCCTCTCCTCCAGTGATCAGACTGCAACATTGTAACAAGTCACAGATTGAGAGGCTGCAGCAGGGGCTGATCTGTGTAACACATTTGTGAAAACAGCCAAGAACTGCGAAAGGTACCAAGATTTACATAATCTTCAAGATGGCATGTCAGTCCAGAAAGTAGAGGGTGGCCCTAACTGATGCCTGAACTAAGATGGTGCCATCCTTCTGGAGAGAAAAGCAAACGAAGGCATCGTCAGGGGGAAATACTGTAATCTCTGTGAGAGGTATTAGTGTAATGATATTGTTTAATTTACATTAGCCCTTCTATTTCTGTATGTGGATGATGGCACAGATTTTTTTTATTAAAATAATTACAAAGTACCTTTCTCCTAATCGATACACAGCTGTCACATGACCCAGATCTCTCCCAGCCTGTCTGCAGGGAAACCAAAGCAGGAGGAGCTTCTTGTCCTCTGCTGTTGGTCACATGTTCAAAATAAAAAATTGGGGATACAAAATAAAAATAAATAATTAATATCAATAAATGGTTTTAATTCATCATACAAAATATACTGTATATTGGAAATTAAATCTTTATTATCTTTTGGCAATAACATGGTGTGGGCGGGTTTCTGCCATTCACCGGCTGTGTGACGCCCCTCCAGACTGTGTCTTAGAACAACAGGGAGGTGAAGCCTCCATCAATCTACATGTAATATTGCACCCCTATTGTGTTTAGCTGGTTAGTGGGCATGGAGGAGGGGGGAGGGGTGGGCTGTCATTTACCACCCACATGTGTGACTCTATAGTCACATGGGCTGCTCAGATGTGATAGGGAGGAAATGCTCAGCATAGAAACTCACTGAAAACTGAGCATGTGCAGAGCTGCCAACACTGCTCTACAAAATCCCTAACTGAATTGGGGACATGAACAGAAGGGGGAGATAGAGAGCAGCAGGATCAACCAGGTTTTTAGCAGAAGACACAAAACGAATCTTATAGTGACTGAGTGAGTATGAACAGCATGTAATACACCATTTGATAGATTTTTATGTTGTGGGTTTAGTAACACTTTAAATACCCGGACGTGTTACACTGACACATTACTAAGCATGCTGCACTTAACATGATGACAGGTCCACTTTAAGGAGCTCAGAAGGACTTCTTGTATGCTGGGTCTTGTATTCCATCAGCAGCTGGTGGGAGAGCCCTAAACCCCCCCATCACTCTAATAACAGTAATAATGGTAATAATACGGCATTGTCATTCGTCGGCGGCTCGGTCTGCGCACAATATAAAGCCGTACTTGTCCTCCTCATCGCAGAGCCAGCCACAAAGACCGGCTTTCATGGCAGAGTCCGCGTCACAGCGGGATGAAAACAATCTGCCAGCGGCATTTATTGGGACACAAATATCCCCTTCACTATCCCGGAGGCTGGAGCCAGGAGGACGGCCTCCAGGGGGAGCCGAGCGGAGGAGAACACTTCTCCGGGGAGGATTCGGGGTTTGTTATTTTGTTTTATAGAAGAGGAATTTCTGTGCCAAGAAAAGTGTGTACAGTTATCTCCCCCCCTACCAAAACGCAGGTTTAAAATAAAGCGCCATTACCACCATCACATTTCCAAAATCACTGTGATGCTTCAATACGATTTTACTGACGTTTATTTTTTAATTGAGGGTTTCGTTATTAACCACTTGCCGACCGCCATATAGCAGTTTTACTGCTACAGGGGAGCTGCTGTGCACAGGATCACTTATATATAGTGCCTTGAAAAAGTATTCACACCCCTTGACATTTTCCACTTTTTGTCATGTTACAACCAAAAACATAAATGTATTTTATTGGGATTTTATGTGATAGACCAACACAAAGTGGCACATAATTGTGAAGTGGAAGGAAAATGATAAATGGTTTTCCAAATCTTTTACAAATAAATATGTGAAAAGTGTGGTGTACATTTGTATGGCGCCCCACGGAGTCAGTACTTTGTAGAACCTCCTTTCATTGCAATTACAGCTTCAAGTCTTTTTGGGGATGTCTCTACCAGCTTTGCACATCTAGAGAGTGACATTTTGCCCATTCCTCTTTCCAAAATAGCTCAAGCTCTGTGAGATTGGATGGAGAGCGTCTGTGAACAGCAATTTTCAAGTCTTGCCACAGATTCTCAATTGGATTTAGGTCTGGACTTTGACTGGGCCATTCTAACACATGAATATGCTTTGATCTAAACCATTCCATTGTAGCTCTGGCTGTATGTTTAGGGTCGTTGTCTTGCTGGAAGGTGAACCTCCGTCCCAGTCTCAAGTCTTTTGCAGACTCCAACAGGTTTTCTTTTAAGATTGCCCTGTATTTGGCTCCATCCATCTTCCCATCAACTCTGACCAGCTTCCCTGTCCCTGCTGAAGAAAAGCATCCCCACAACATGATGCTGCCACCACCATGTTTCACGGTGGGGATGGTGTGTTCAGGGTGATGTGCAGTGTTATTTTTCCTCCACACATAGCTTCTTACTTTTAGGCCAAAAAGTTCAATTTTGGTCTCATCTGACCAGAGCACCTTCTTCCACACGTTTGCTGTGTCTCTCACATGGCTTCTCACAAACTGCAAACAGGACGTCTTATGGCTTTCTTTCAACAATGGCTTTCTTCTTGTGACTCTTCCATAAAGGCCAGATCTGTGGCGTGCACGACTAGTGTGGACAGATTCTCCCACCTGAGCTGTGGATCTCTGCAGCTCCTCCTCTTGGCTGCTTCTCTGATTAATGTTCTCCTTGCCAGGCCTGTCAGTTTAGGTGGATGGCCATGTCCATTTTTGGATGATGGATTGAACAGTGCTCCATGAGATGTTCAAAGCTTGGGATATTTTTTTATAACCTAACCCTGCTTTAAACTTCTCCACAACTTGATCCCTGACCTGTCTGGTGTGTTCTTTGGCCTTCATGATGCTGTTTGTTCACTAAGGTTCTCCAACAAACCGCTGAGGGCTTCACAGAACAGCTGTATTTATACTGAGATTAACTCACACACAGGTGGACTCTATTTACTAATTAGGTGACTTCTGAAGGCAATTGGTTCCACTAGATTTTAGTTAGGGGTTTCACAGTAAAGGGGGCAGAATACAAATGCACGCCACACTTTTCAGATATTTATTTGTAAAAAAATTGGAAAACCATTTATCATTTTACTTCCAATTCACAATTATGTGCCACTTTGTGTTGGTCTATCACATAAAATCCCAATAAAATACATTAACATTTTTGGTAGTAACATGACAAAATGTGGAAAATTTCAAGGTGGTATGAATACTCTTTCAAGGCACTGTACACGTGATCCTGCATTTCCGGGTAGGGGGCGTGAATGCGCACCGGCGGCAGCTTGCTCCCACATAGCAAGTACCACAGACTCCACCTGCCGGTCATCAGCCAACGAGGAAAAATTGCAATCTGTCTATGTAAACAAGGCAGATTGCCGTTCTGACAGGAGGGAAGGCATTGATCCTGTGTACCTGCAAAGCAGGGACTAGGATCCATGTCTTTCTCTAGTAAAAGCACCTCCCACAGTACACAAAAACACTCGTCATGCACACAGTTAACCCCTTCCCAACCAGTGTCATTAGTACAGTGACAGTGCATATATTTTTTTCACTGATAACTGTGACAGGTTCTGATGACGTCACATTGATGACAAAACGCGCCAAGATAAGACGCACAATGCGAGTAGCTGAGTCCTAGGTGGGCCTGACGTGAGATGGACCTCTCCGTGCATTGAGAGAGGGGTCGCGGACTACCACGCTGTATAACACAATCCAACCCATACCGGAGGGGCCTAGCTCCGCTGCTTGTCATCTGACATCCATCCAGCACCACTCCGGTTGCCTGCCAGTCGGTGTACCGAGCTTCACATCGGGAGATTGAGATGGCAGATCCACTGCATGAGTGTCGTTACACGAGATACTGTCCGGAAGACATCTTATCGACTGGTCGTTGGTGAGAAGACAATCGCCCAACCTTTACCCATCCTTTGTCATGGTTTCACTGGAACACTTCACATAGACATCTCTACCCTAGGAATACTTTACTGAACCTATTTTGAACACTGTGCTTATACATCTTTAGCCTTCTTCACTACAAGAAACCTATTGCTTCCCATTACACCTTATCGTATTATAGTTAATGAGCTCCTACGTACCACTGAAGACCATCAGATCTGCAACGGGGACATTACTGCTATTACTGATACAAGGGCCGTTATACTATTACTTCTAAGCCTGATTTCTCAATAGGGTAACAGTTATAGGCCGGCCAGGTTCCATCTTCTGCAGTGTGTCAGTATAATCTGTTAGCTGTATTTATCCTTTCAGGGGCTAGTATTATTTCTTTGAGGAAGTTTATATAACATACTGTTTACTTGCTAATATCTTATCTTGTGTTATTCAGAGGAATTCCTTTGCTGAGTTGGCGCTGTTGCCTAAAACTCAGCAGCTCTATTACCTCCTTTGTGACAACATTCCTTAAATATTATCAGAACATAAATACACAGAGTTATCTGATTTATTACTCTACAGTGGTACAAGGATGTCTGAACCCAGAGTGTCAGGTGGGTTGGAATGTTTACCAGGTCAAGGCAGTGCAGATGATCAAGTAATTCCAAGCAGTCCCTTGGGGGGTGTGGGGGGGTGTGCTGCATGTACAACCGCTATATGCGGCTATCTGGCAAAGGATATTCTTATGTTTGTATGGATGTCACTCTGCTTGAAGGATTTTAAATAAATTTTAAAACTTTTTTACACTATGAGCAGCATTTTCTTCTCTTCTCTGGTTTATCCTGCCAACACTCGGTCACGGGAGACCATACAAGCCCGATTGGACTCCTCTTGTCGTAAGGCAAAGAGTGTCAACGACATCTGGTGAGTAGGGACTGGTATCCCAATTTTTTGCCTCTTTGTGCTTTTTGGTACATTATTAGATATTGCGGGCTAGATGCAGCTAAAGCTATTCCTGTATTTAAGAGATTTGTCTACATAGGATTACAGATTTTTTGTCATTATTTATTCATTTGTTACATATGGACTTCATCATGGATAGTTTTTATTGAAATATCAGTAAGAAAAAAGTACAATTTTCCATCATACAAGCATAAGATAGTCAAAAATAATACATTAGTGTGGTAGAATTATGTAGAGAATCACAAAGAACCATCTAACCACAAACAGTTTAAATACAAAGTGCAACTAATTGACTGTTGCAAAGAATCTTGTACTAAAAGAAAAGTTGTCCCCAAGAGAGACATCTCAAACATAAACAAAAGGAGTGGAGAAAAGTGCAATTAGGAAATAAAAGAAAAGAAAACAATTGAAAATAAAGAGTACTGAGAAAGGAGCACACATTAGGGAATCAGTATAAAACCGATTAATAGTATATTATAAACAATCTGATAAATAGTCAATCCAGGGTTTCCAGATTTTGTAAAAATAACATTGTTTGTCCAGTAATATTGCTGAAAGACGTTCATTAATCATTAATATATATGACAATTTATTTTTAACTAATTCAATGGGAACAATGGGAGATTTCCAGGATCTGGCTATTGCAATTCTAGCAGCAGTAAAAATGAATACTATAAGTTTTCTCCTATGTGATGTTTATTTTTTTTGATTGTACACTGTCACTTTATTGTTATTTTGTAATTTGCTGGTTACACAGTAGCAAGCGCCGTTAATCACAGAGTTTTTCTCGAGTGTATCATTTATAACTGTATTAGTGTCACTGGTCCGCAAAAGGTGTCAAAAGTGTCAGTTAGTGTCCTGACTGTCCACCACAATACCCCAGTCCTGCTATAAGTCGCTGATCGCCGCCATTACTAGTAAAAACATAAATAAAAAAAAGTAAATAAATTCATCCCAATAGTTTGTAGACGCTATAACGTTTGCGCAAACCAATTAATATACACTTATTGGGATTTTTTTTTTTTTTTTTTACCAAAAATATGTAGCAGAATACATACTGGCCTAAACTGATAAAGAAATTTAATTTTTTCAATTTTTTTTACTGGATGTGTTTTATAGCACAAAAAATAAAAAATGCAGAGGTGATCAAATACCACCGAACGAAAGCTCTATTTGTGGGGAAAAAAAGGACATCAATTTTATTTGGGTACAACGTCGCACGACCGCGCAACTATCAGTTAAAGTAACGCAGTGCCTTATCGCAAAAAATGGCCTGGTCAGGAAGTAAATCTTCCGGAGCTCAAGTGGTTAAAGAAGAATATTATTTTTGGGGTTTCATTCAACAGGAAAAGGTTAAAACCACAAATACAAAACAAGACGGTTTCAGTGCGGCTTACAGTGCAAGAAGAATATGAGAGTGCTACCTTCAATCCACTTGTCACAAATAAAGTTGATAGAAACTTCCAACATAACCTTGAAGTAGGGCGCTCAACCTGTGGCCCTCCAACTGCTGCAGAACTACAAGTCCCACCATGCCTTTGGGAGTCATGCTTATAGCAATCAGCGGCTTTCCATGCCTCATGGGACTTGTAATTCCGCAACAGCTGCAGGGCCACAGCTTGAGCACCCATTACTGTACAATGTACTATATAGCAGTGGTCTCCAAACTGCGGCCCGGGGGCCGGATATGGCCCTTTGCTTGACTTTTTTGGCCCTTGGAGCACTCTTCCTTCCACTGACACCAGTGATGGGGCACTATTCCTCCCATTGACACCAATGATGGGGCACCATTCCTCCCATTGACACCAATGATGGGGAACCATTCCTCCTATTGACACCAATGATGGGGCACTATTCCTCCCACTGACACCAATGATGGGGCACTATTCCTCCCACTGACACCAATAATGGGGTACTGTTCCTTCCACTGACACCAATAATGGGGTACTGTTCCTTCCACTGACACCGATGATGGGGCAGTACAGCCTCTCTCAAGTCAAGTTATATGAAAGCTGTATTAACCACTTCCAGTCCTGGCCAATTCTGACATTCCTCTCCTACATGTAAAAAACATCTTTTTTTTTTGCTAGAAAACTACTTATAACTCACAAACATTATATATATATTTTTTAGGCCCTAGAGAAAAAAAATGGTGGGTGTTGCATATTTTTATGTCACCCAATATTTACACAGCGACTTTTCAAATGCAATTTTTTTTGGAAAAAATACAATTTAATGAATTGTAATGCACAAAAACACAATATAATACCCAACTGTTTGGTAAAATATAAAAGATGATGTTAGGGCGAGTAAAAAGACACCCAACATGTCACGCTTTAAAACTGCGCCGTCAGTTAATACCACTACACATGGGGTAGCCTTTTTGCATTTTGTATTTGCATGTGATTATGCTCACATTTTGTTATCTCTTTTTGGTAGCCTCTGTCTGTTTTTGTGTTTGTTTATGTGTGCTTTGTATATAAAAACAAACAAAAAAATAAATAAATAAAACTTTCAATAAAAAATTATTGGAAAAAAAAAATTGTGTACGACTGTGGAACGGCGCAAAATTACAGTACTTAAAAATCTCCATAGGCAACACTTTAAACACCATTAGGCTGGGTTCACACTATTGCGAATTGGCAGGGCGCTTTAAAAAATGTTTTTTTAATTAACATTTTTTTTATTTTATTTTACATTTTATTTTACATTTTACCTTTTTTTTAAATTTTTGTAATCCACTTTGTTGCTATTACAAGGGATGAACACCTTTCCTTGTAAAAGCACGGTTGTGACAGGTCCTCTTTATGGCGAGATCTGGGGTCTATTCCTTCAATGCAGCCGATCGGACTCAGATTGGTCTAATCGGATGCTTTACTGGCCATTATCGGCCTGGTAAACAAAGTACTGAAACCGCAAGTGATGGAATGCTCGTCGCTTCCGATTTCTGACTTCACACAGTGCGAGGAACAACGTCAGTTCCTCTCACTGTGTGCCCAGAGCCGATGGTCACTCTGACAGAGCTCCAACATTTCTCTGTGGAGAGAGGAGAACCTTCCAGAATAACAACCATCTCTGCAGCACTCCACCAATCAGGTCTGTATGGTAGAGTGACCAGACGGAAGCCACTCCTTAGTAAAAGGCACATGACAGCCTGTCTAGAGTTTGCCAAAAGACACCTGAAGGACTCTCAGACCATGAGAAACAACATTCTCTGTTCTGATGAAACAAAGATTCAACTCTTTGGCCTGAACAGCAAGCGTCATATCTGAAGAAAACCAGGAACCGCTCATCACCTGGCCAATGCTACCCCTACCGTGAAGCATGGTAGTGGCGGCATCCTGCTGTGGGGATGTTTTTCAGTAGCAGGAAATTGGAGACTAGTCAGGATCGAGGGAAAGATTAATGCAGCAATGTACAGAGACATCCTTGATGAAAACCTACTCCAGAGCGCTCTGGACCTCAGACTGGGGCGAAGATTCATCTTCCAACCGGACAACGACCCTAAGCACACAGCCAAGATAACAAAGGAGTGTCTACGGGACAACTCTGAATCAGGGGCGGATCCAGAGTCTAGTCTCGGGAGGGGCACTGCCAGAAAATATATTTTTTTGGGGTACATCTATCGGGGAAATGGCTGGTGTTGGCGCTTCAATCATCACGGCACCATGGTTGTTATGGTGTCAGGATGATTGAAGCGCATTATTATTATTATTACATTGTTATAAAAAATTAAATAGTTTAACTCACCATAATGCAGAATCAGTGGGAGCCCCGAGTGTGTCACTTGCCACGTCACCTGTCACCAGATGCATATTGTCACTTGCCACATCGCCTGCCACATGTTGCGGATTGTCAATTGCCACGTCGCCTGTCACCAGATGCAGATTGTCACTTGCCACGTTGCGGATTGTCACTTGCCATGTCACTTGCCACGTCGCCTGCCACATGTTGCGGACTGTCACTTGCCACGTCACCTGTCACCAGATGCAGATTGTCACTTGCCACGTTGCCTGCCACATGTTGCGGATTGTCACTTGCCACGTTGCCTGTCACCAGATGCAGATTGTCACTTGCCACGTTGCCTGCCACATGTTGCGGATTGTCACTTGCCACGTCGCCTGTCACCAGATGCAGATTGTCACTTGCCACGTCGCCTGCCACGTTGCGGATTGTCACTTGCATGTCACTTGCCACGTCGCCTGCCACATGTTGCAGATTGTCACTTGCCATGTCGCCTGTCACCAGATGCAGATTGTCACTTACCACCTGCTAAGGTGGTCTCTTGTGTCCCAGAGACAGGCAGCAGAGAGATGATGTAATCTCTCTGCTGCCGCAGCTGCCTGCATGATGGGGGGGAACTGCAGGGATGCAGGGCGGGCGGTGAGAGATGATGTCATCTCTCTGCTCCCCCGCCCGCCTGCTCCCTGATTGGCCACACATGTCAGCGGTGCTCTGTCACCTATGGAGCCGCCCGGCGGCTCTTTTACTCACAGAGCCGCCCGGCGGCTCTCTCACAGTGACACTCACCTGCATTTCTCGGAGGGGGCAATTGCCCCGTTGCCCCCCCTGGATCCGCCCCTGCTCTGAATGTCCTTGAGTGGCCCAGCAAGATCCCAAACTTGGACCCGATTGAACATCTCTGGAGAGATCTGAAAATGGCTGTACACAGACGCTCCCCATCCAATCTGATGGAGATTGAGAGGTCCTGCAATGAAGAATGAGAGAAACTGCCCAAAAATAGGTGTGCCAAGCTTGTAGCATCAAAAAGACTGGAGGCTGTAATTGGTGCCAAAGGAGCTTCACCAACGTATTGAGCAAAGGCTGTGAATACTTATGTACATGGGATTTTTTCATTTATTATTTTTAATAAATTTGCACAAATTTCAAACAAACTTCTTTCACGCTGTCATTATGGGGTGTTTGTAGAATTTTGAAGAAAATAATGATTTTTTTTCATTTTGGATAAGGCTGTAACACAAAATATGGAAAAAGTGAATTGCTGTGAATACTTTCCGGATGCACGGTATACCGGAATTTTTTATTTATTTCTTGTTTTATACTAGTAATGGCGGCAATCAGCGACTTCTAGTGGGACTGCGATAGTTCAGCGAGCAATCTGACACTATCTCACGCTGGGGGGGAGGGGGAACTAACTGCCGCTGAGATCACCAGGGACGCTAATATAGTAATCAGTGCTAATAACATGCACTGTCACTGTACTGACACTGGCTGGGAAGGAGTTAACATCTAGGGGCAATCAAGGGGTTAATTGTGTGCCTAGCAATGTTTAGTGTGTGTATTATGTGCTGATTTTTACTACAGGAAATAAAACAAAGCAATCGTTCCCTTTGTTCAGAGCCCTGTGTTGATCATCAACACAGGGCTCTGGGCTGTGATTGGACAAAGCCGATCAGCAGATCCCGGCCATAAATCATTGCTGAGAAAACGCCCGCTGGGTCAAATCACAGGGGAGTAGGCAGGCCGGGGGGCGCGTGCCCGAAACCAGGCAATGACATATGGGTTGGAGCCGCCCCGTCTTAGTAAATGTACTGCAGAGGGGCGGCAAGTGGTTCATTTGTGTCTTTTATATCTGCCTGGAATTATCCTTTTAGGACGCTTGTCACCAGCAGAGGTGTCTCCACTGGAACATTTCCCCTCCATTCCTGTTCTGGTGACAAATTGTCGGATTTCCCATTGCTTTCTGTGTCCGTGACAAGGGTCAGCAGGACAAATAGAGAGGCTGAATCTCCCCAGCGGGGACACCAATAAAAACCTGGGAGAGGCTCTAATCCTCCCACACTCTGTCCAAGACTAAAACATTTTAGCTCTAGTTCTAAGTCAAACCTTCACCTGCCAGTTTTTGGACCGTTTCCTGTTTTATTGTTCCTGATGAACACATGCCAAAACTAAAAGCAGAAGTACACAAGAGAGCATACAGTCATAGATACATATATGCAATAAAATAAACTCCTTTTGTCTAAGTTTTTGACTGTGCTCACAAATGTCTGACACAGATCAGCCACTGCTGCAGCCTCTCATCTTTCGCCTTGATACAATGTTGCAGTCTGAGTTGGGGTAATGTTGGGGACTGAGGACACGCTTCCTCCTGCCTGCAGCAGACTGATGATGTCATCTCAGCCTAGGGACTAAGTCATTGACTAGAGGTCAAGGACGACTTTTTATTGATAAAAGATGGGGTTTTTTCTAAAGATAACACAGTTACTGTATATTGGGAGGTGTCAGGGATTTACTCATGTAAAGTTGTTGACAGGTCCACTTTAAATCCTTTGCCATAGGAGGTGGTCACATGGCATTCATTGTGTTACCATTGTATTGTATGGTGCCAATAATGCATGTTGCCACACCATGCCACGGTGCAGAGATGTGATCTGGCCAAGAAAACATCTTTTCATGATGTCAGCAGTGGGGAGGATATATTTGCTCATTATATACTCTGTGCTTCCTTAGTAGTGATGAACAATGATTGCATTAACCACTCCCTTCTCTCTTAATGCGAGTCTGCTGCTTTCGCCCTACCTTCCCTCATTAACATGCCAATGATATTTTTAAATAAAATCTTTTTGGTTTCATTACATATTTTATTTTGAATCCAGTGATGTCATCCCTGGGCCTTTGCGCTTCTCTATGCAAAGCAGGCAGACCATGGCTGGTGGGAGGAGCCAACAGGGGGATGTACATCAATTCCTTAAAACATCCCAGCGCCCCACCTCAGTACTCCTCTCAAGACTCCATAGCCCGGAGACAAGAAGTGGGCCGGCACTTGGGAGGAGTTATGCAAATATCACAATGTCTTGATGGGTGGATGTCAGTCTGCAGGAGTGGGCGTTCCTAGGCGGGCTGCAGACTGGCCTAGGTAACGCCCACATGCGATGCTGAGCGTCCATTGAACTGAAATCCAATCCAATAAAAGGGGTGGGCCAGGGACAGTAATACAGGGGAGGAAAGGGCTGGATGATGCTGGACAATGCTGGCCGTCCTCCAGCCAGGAAATGCGGCAGGCTCTATCTGACTTACTAAAAACACAGTCACTTTCAGCCTAGCTCTGAGGAAGGGGGTGCGCCCCCTGAAACGCGTTAGCTGTACCCAGTGTTCTGTGCATGTCCATGCATTGTTTTTCTGGCCTTTTGTCAGTTGCATTTTGTGAGTACTCACTTTTATATAAAAATGTCTTATTATTAAATTATCTTTGGTAATGCACTAGGTGTGCCCACCTTCCATTTCTGTTTTTCTTGTAGTTTCTATCTGACTTGCTGCAGCTTCTAATGCACAATGTGAGAAGCTCACAGTGTGCAGTGAAATCAGAGTAAGCCGTTTCAGTACAAGAGAGGATCCGTACAACTGGGAAGGCCAGTGTTCAGATGTAATGATTATATGAGATTCTACTTTTACTAGGTATACAGGATCTGGGCCGTACACACCAGTCAGCTTTAAACAAAGACATGAACGTGATCACTACAAAATCCGCAACACCGATCGTCTCTGCAAACAGGAAGCTGCCAGATGAAAGGAGAAGGGAGTTCTCAATGACGAGCCTCCAAGGTGGAACAAAAACCTTCACAGGAGGAAGAGAAACGCGGATAATACGTCCGTCCTCCATCGCGGTGAGCCGAGGCGCAGAGACAAACACGACTTCATACCGCACGGTGTATTCCCCCCCCCCCCGACACCGACCATGATACAATCACCACAATCCACACCACTTCTATCACCTGTCATCATCCAACATCTTCATCCATCATCCACTAATAATGGTCCTGTAATCTAGGACCACTTCACACCATAGAAACACAGTGCGGATGCATTCCGGATGCTTTTCTGCACGCGCGTTTGTTTGACATGTTTTTGATGCGTTCCAGTGTGTTTTTGATGCGTTTTTGATGCAGTCCAGTGCCTCCCCCCCTCTTTTTTCTTAACCGTAAGGCTGCATTCACACTTGCATTTTGAATCGCAGGCAGATTTGCCACGATTCTGCCCACGAATTGAAAGCGCCGATGTGTGAATGACCAATCGCAGGACTCCCATTTGAGATGCCATTCATTTGAATGACACCTCAAATCGCAGTGCGGGTCTGCCGCCATTGTCTCGCGATAAATCGCACTGCAATCGTGGCAACCAGCATCGCGGGAAGCATGTCACCCCAAAAAAGTTCAGGAGCTACTTTTTGGGCGACATGCTTCCCAAGGTTGCTGCGATTTGTCATTCATGCACTGGCACTTTCAAATTGCGGGCATTTTTGCGGCAAATCTGCCTGCGATTCAAAGCACTGAACTAAGGCTATTGCCGAAACGCGTCAGCTTTATTGTTTTATTGTCACTCTGATGTACCAATAAACGTCACTTCAAGGATTACAGTTTTGCCGGCTCTCCTTATTACTATCAAAGCACTGAAGTGTGAATGCAGCCTTAAGGGCGTGTGTATTCCAGTGCGTTTTTGATACGTTGAGGCGCGTTCCAGTGCGTTTTTGATGTGTTTTACAGCGTTCCAGTACAGTCCAGTGCAGAAAAAATGCAGCATGTTCTACTTTTTTTTCTGGAACTAGAACACGCTGCAACTAAGCGCACTGGTGTGAACTATGCCATTGGAAATCATATACTGTAACCTACTTTCCATGCGTTTTTTATGCAAAAAAAAAACAAAACGCATTGGACTGCATGTGGCATGAACTGGCCCTTAAAAGTGGTTGTAAAGGCTGAAGGCTTTTTACCTTTATGCATTCTATGCATGAAGATAAAAAACCTTCTGTGTGCAGGAGCCCCCCAGTCTCCTTAAAAGGGACACCAACAGCAACATAAACCTGACAGGAGTTCTAATCCCTCTCCACTCTATCCAAACTAATAAAAAAAAAGTTTTGCCTTTAGTTATACTTTAAGCTTGGCTGAAAAAGAGCAACCCATTTTTTTTTTTTTTTTTGTCATCTGTGTCCCATTGGGGAGATTTCCCTTCACTTCCTGTCCCGTAGTCAAACAGGAAGTGAGAGGAAATCCCTTCAAAGTGAGGCAATCCCTGGTAACACCAAACTAGTGTCCCCGTTGAAAGATTTCCCCTCTAATCCTGTTCTGGGGACAACAGATTTTCTTTCCCTTATAGTAATAAAGCTAAAGAGAAATAGAGAGGGTGAATATCCCGAATGGGGTCACAGACAGCAATAAACAAAAACTTATAGCAATAAAAAAGTAATACAAAGCAGTGTAGGGCTACCCAAAAAAAATACATAAATCTCACACATATGAAATCTCATAATGGAAATGTTTATTAGTGTAAGATGCAAAACACATTTAATCCCGAAACATAAATAATGTGATAATCCATTATGGTAAAATAAGTGTCAAAACCAGATAAAGCAAGACCAAGGTGCAAATATGGTGCAGTCTCGCGTATAAGGCGGCATACTAAACTAATAACACTGAGATCCCATAGATGGATCCCTACACTGTGTATTAGCTCCGGCACTGAAAGCGTGATGACGTCATTGGTGTGTGACTCTGCCCCCCCTATACGCGTTACGTCCGATCAGTCAGAACTGCTTTAGTAAGATACGCCTTATTATAAGTGAGAAATATTCCTTTCTTTGTGAGCGTTTATATTCCTATATTTAATTTTAAATAAACCATCAGTGAGCACTATGTGTTCCCTTCTTTCTTTTTCATGCAGTAGGTCTAACCAGATGGCACGAGTTGGAGAGAAACATAGGTGAAGTGAAAGAGACCAGTTGACTATCACTGACATCCCTGTTGGGGGAAAGCGCTGTGATGA
Source organism: Aquarana catesbeiana (assembly GCF_042186555.1). Taxonomy (NCBI): domain Eukaryota; kingdom Metazoa; phylum Chordata; class Amphibia; order Anura; family Ranidae; genus Aquarana; species Aquarana catesbeiana. The sequence goes on along the minus strand of NC_133331.1, from coordinate 52,943,419 downwards.
CCTTCTGTATTACTGAGGTCAGAACTTGGAGGTGAGAAGATGTCACCTGGTGGAGTGTCACTGGTATTGCACAATTGGAATCATGGAAAGAAGATTTTGGATCATTCACTTTATTTGGGTTCTGTATATCTGATTTTGACACTTCTTTTACCAATAGTGCATTATCACATTTTTTATGTTTCATGGATTGATTGTGTTTTGCATGTTACACTACTTCTTCCCATACTGGTGCCATCTCTTCCCCCAGATAAGTGACCGACACACACACACACCCGGCCATCCACATGATGTATAAAAGAGAAAAATTAGATTCTTTAGACCAGGCGACCTTCTTCCATTGCTCCCTGGTCCAGTTCTGATGCTCATGTGCCCATTGTAGGTGCTTTTGGCTGTGAACATGGGTCAGCGTGGACACCCTGACCACAGCTACAAAGCCCCATACACAACAAAATGTCCATTTTTTTCTGCTTTCAACCAATCAACTTCAGGGACAACATGTTCACTTGCTGCCTTATTCCACTGACTTTTAGATGTCATTGTGTAGTGATAATGAATGTTATTCACCTTATCTGTCAGTGGTCATAATGTTATGGCTGATTGGTGTAAATGTAAAATACATGTGCATTCTCTGCTGCTAGGAACAATTCAGCTAAGAAAACTATCTTTAGTATCCCTTTAAATTAAGCTGATATTTTCTCTAGAAGTAAATAATTCGTCCCTGGCAGACCAGTGTCCTTCACTGATGCTCCAAATAACACTGACAGCCCTGAGCTCTGTTTGGTGACTTGTGAACACAATTTAAAAAAACCCTGTACAATATCACAGCACAGACCTGGCACAATGACATGTATCATTGGGAAATGAACATACACTATATTGTCAAAAGTATTGGGACACCTGCCTTTACACGCATTTTAATGGCATCCCAGTCTTAGTCCATAGGGTTCAATATTGAGTTGGTCCTCCCTTTGCAGCTATAACAGCTTCAACTCTTCTGGGAAGGCTGTCCACAAGGTTTAGGAGTGTGTCTATGGGAATGTTTGACCATTCTTCCAGAAGTGCATTTGTGAGGTCAGGCACTGATGTTGGGCGAGAAGGCCTGGCTTGCAGTCTCCACTCTAATTCATCCCAAAGGTGTTCTATCGGGTTAAGGTCAGGACTCTGTTCATGCCATTTAAGTTCCTCCACCCCAAACTCACTCATGTTATGGACCTTGCTTTGTGCACTGGTCCAAGTAATTTGGTGGAGGGGGGGGGGGGGATTATAGTGCGAGCAAGTTTTTCAGGGGTTGTGCTTGGCCCATTAGTTCCAGTGAAAGGAACTTTTAAGGCATCAGCATACCAAGACATTTTGGACAATTTCAAGCTCTCAAATTTGTAGAAACAGTTTGGGGATGGCCCCTCCCTGTTCCAACATGGCTGCGCACCAGTACACAAAGTCCATAAAGACATGGATGAGCGAGTTTGGGGTGGAGGAACTTGAATGGCCTGCACAGAGTCCTGACCTCAGCCCGATAGAACACCTTTGGGATGAATTAAAGTGGAGACTGCGGGCAAGGCCTTCACGTCACCTGACCTCTGGAAGAATGGTCAAACATTCCCATAGACACACTCCTAAACCTTGTGGACAGCCTTCCCAGAAGAGTTGAAGCTCTTATAGTTGCAAAGGAAGGGCCAATTCAATATTAATATCAAGTTTGTGTGCGTGTAAAGGCAGACGTACCAATACTTTTGACAATATAGTGCATGTGAACACCGCTGACTTTGCCCAAAGTCACCTATCAACTTCTACAAGATTCTGTTTGTGATAATATAAACCCGGCCCATACATCGTAGAGAACAATTACAGTGTACGTGAATTTCTCTTATTTGCTCCCTTTGTGGTCTGTTAAATATCTCGTTAAAGGTGTTCTGTTATATATCTGTTTGAGAAGTGCAAAAAAAATACCCATTGATCTTGTTGAGCCGATAACTTCCTGTGCTCTTTGCCTGTGCTGCTATCAGTTACAATGTTTCCAGCTCTCTCTGAGCTCCACAAAACACCTCCCATGTTATGGAGATGAGGAGAGGTGTTCTGTAGTCCTAGGACACTGTCTTATGCCACGTACACACGATCAGAAATTCCGTCAGAAAAAACTTTTTTCCGATGGAATTCCGCTCAAGCTTGCCTTGCATACACACGGTCATACAAAAGTTCTCTGAACTTTCGACCATCAAGAACGCAGTGACGTACAACACTATGACAAGCCGAGAAAATGAAGTTCAATGCTTCTGAGCATGCATCGAATTGTTTCCAAGCATGCGTGATTTTTTGCGCGTCTGAATTGCATACAAACGCATTTTTGGATAAGAACTTTTTCCGACGGAAAATAGAGAACCTGCTCTCAATCTTTTGCTGCAAAAGTCCGATGGAGCATACACACGGTCGGAATTTCTGACCAAAAGCTCACATCTGACTTTTGTTGGCAGAATTTCTGATCATGTGTATGGGGCATTAGGGTGAACACACTGCTTCCCCTGGGACAGAAAGCATGGCACTGGCTACAGGATCACCTGGTGAAAATAAAGAGGAAAAATACCTGAAGATGATCCTATTATAAAAGAGGTAACATTGTTACCTAGTGTCAATAATTTAATGCACATAACCTCATTTTCATAAACAATATTTAAACTAAACAAAAAAAGTCAATGTTGAGTCCAGAGGAGAGACCTCAGACATCAGAGATTTATCACATACAAAGTAAAAAATTAAGTACCGTTAACGGATGCATCATAGGGTTCAGCCTCCTCATAGTACCCCTCCGGAGATTCGGCCTTGACTGCAGACACCTGTACTCTCTCCTGGACCTGTGACGGAAACACAATAGAACTTGTCATTCACTATGTCAGCTGCACATTAACACCATTCTCCAGTCTTAGTATCCTGACAGAAATTCATGCCTCTCTATTACATCATCCTTCAAGGACAACTCCACTCAGTCCTGCAAAGCGAGTCATTGGTAGAATTCTGTGCAAAGTAGGGTACAAAGTAGAGTACAGCAGACATTTGTTTGGCCACACATGGGTAGATATGTTCCCAACTTCCCAAAAATAACAGGAAGGGATATTGAATATCTAGCCCTCTTTGTATGACCTCTCCAGCATTTAAAAAGCACCACAGTCCTCATCTTATGGCGACGGTAATATACTTGTAACTCTTCACTTTTCTCCTTAGAACTGCAATGTAAAGACCTGCTCTAAGGAAGATATCGCTAGGGTGATAATGGGTGCTGTGGCATGACTGAGGCACCCATTACTGCTCCTTTATCTAAAATTCAGCAGATATAATCTGGAGTAGCAGTGCATAACAACCAATCAGCATGTTCACTTATGAAAGATAGAAGCTGATTGATTGCCATGGACAGCTGCTTCAGATGCCAAATTCTCCTGTTTAATTGTCATTGCCAACAATTACAAGCCATTTAATTGAATGGGCTCCCTGGTGCACTAAATTGCACCAAAAAAAGGCGCATCTACCCTTATCGAAAGGCAGTATATCACAATGCAAAGTAGTGCGTTTCTATGTGTTGGGGTGCCCTTAATAATGAATGGCTCTGCAGCACTTCACTAAGCACCATGTATATTTCTGTGCATTGTGGAAAAACATGCCTGAGTGACTCATTACTGCTCCTAGTTATGATTAGCCTTAAATATTTTACTGAACTGCTATAAGATTGCCACATTCATCAATCACCTCTGCGGACACGTGGAAGCTGCACAGAAGCCCTGATTCCTGTTTAAAAAATAAGTTCTAGGCCCCTCCTATCAGGACCTTTTATAGGGCTTGTGCCTGTTGAATGCATGTCAAACACGTCAGCAAAGTCCCATAGGATTTTACTTAAGCTGTACCAGTTCAGAAGCTGTGTTTGACCAGCTTTGCGTTGCGCCCCATTTCTTTAGATGCAGTGTGTTCTATTGACAGCAGGCAAAGGCAAGTCAAACACAGCATTTCCTTATCAAATTCCTTATGAAAATTTCGATTTTTCTGGTTCTATTTTTTGTATTAAGAAAATAAGTTACATTGTCCAAAATACAAATGATGTAAAAAGTCATTCACAATCCAGAAAATTCTGAAATATAGTATATATCACTGTACTAGAATAATGTATTCCTAGGTAGTCGGTTGATTTCTGAATTGTGGAGTATTAGAACATTATATTCTTTTTCCTGAAGTGAGTAAAATTAATAAACGTAATACAGTTACATGAGTCCAAGTTAAGAGGTAAAAAGAAAAAAGTGATTTGGATTTAGAAGAAAGGGGAGCAGGGTAATGAGTGGGGAAAATGGGGGATCCAGGATCTTTCTTGAGTTGACAAGTATACAATATCGTGTTGGTTGAAGCCAGGATATATTAGGTCATTTTCCTATTCAGGGGTCGAGTAGTGAGGAGTCAAAGCTCGGCGGCAGGAAGTGGTCCATCCATAGTTGTCAAATTTTTATATACTTTGTTTCAAGGAGACAGAGTTTTGGAGTCTTCCAAGCTTTCACAATAGCCTGCTTGGATGTGATCGTGATTTGTAGTAGAACCTTGAATTGCACTCACTTTAGCACACACAGGCATTTATTCAACAGTTGGTGCTATGGAAGACAGCTAAAACATTGTTTGATTATTGCAGGTGAACAACAGTCAAAAAAGCTAACATGTTTCGGCCATCAAGGCCTGATTAAGGCCTGATGGTTTCAAGGAGACAAAGTTTTGGAGTCTTCCAAACAAGAAAACACAGCATGAGTGGAGGTCTTGTAATGTGGAGAAGGGTTCTGCCGAAACTGGTGCCGTCAGTAAATTCAGGAAAAAAAGGGGCACTGGATCGCAGAGTGGTAAGCCTGTGGGGGGACAGGGTCTGAGAGGAGTCAGAGCTCTTTTCATATTTTTAGAAAAGCAAGAGATATGATTTTAAAAAGTTTGCAACTGGAATTGGACTTCCTAGTGGTGTCCAAAGCTTGCCATCACCCAATCAAAGCAGAGTCCCTCTACTCTTGGAGAGTATGGTTGCCAATTGGCCAACAATACATAAGCCTGACTAAACCTGAGTTGCTGCCCATAGGAAAAAAATAATAAAGCTGGGAATCTTTAGAGAAAACTGCCAACTTTCACAAAGAGACTGCCCCTCTTGTCCACATGCTCCCATAACATAAGGGGGAACCCTAACCTATGTGTTACACTGGGACAGGAACAAGCACATGACTGGATGTCTTAAGTGACTGTATTTTGCAGTCAAAGTCACAAAATCAGTTCAAAGCCAGAGGAGAAACAAGAGAGAAAAATGACAAAAATATCATTCTTTGAAGTCTAGACCATAATAAACTCTCCTGCCCCTCCCCCACCTCCTTTGCTTCCTGGATAAAATGACAGGCTGAGCAGGGAAATAACAGAAGACCTGCATGTTTTATTTCACAGATAGCACATGACGTGTGTGTATACAGGATCTGCGGGGTCATCGATCAGGGAAACTAAATATAAAACACTTTCCCATCTTTCCAATGACTCCAACGATGAGATCAGTTCCGCATAAACAATCGGCTCCGAATCAAAAACATTCCAAACATTGCCTAACAGGTTAAAAAATGTTCCAGGGTGCCAGTCACTCCTTCCTAATGGAAAGACAATATTCCTGGTCCAAAAGCGTAAATTCCTCTTCCTTTAAAATTGCAAGAATGACCAGCTGCACAGCACAATTTCTCTTGTCCTGCATGCTGGGTGTAATTCTCAGTATCTCTTCTTATTCTGTATAAATGGACCCTGTACAGTACTACTTCTCTTGTCCTGTATGCTGGGTGTAATTCTCAGTATCTGTGCTTATTCTGTATACATGGACCCTGCACAGTACTACTTCTTTTGTCCTGTATGCTGGGATTTCTCAGTATCTGTTCTTTTTCTGTATGTATGGACTCTGCACAGTACTACTTCTCTTGTCCTGTATTATGGGTGTAATTCTCAGTATATGTTCTTATTCTGTATGTATGGACTCTGCACAGTACTATTTCTCCTGCCCTGTATGTTGGGTGTAATTCTCAGTATCTGTTCTTATTCTGTATGCATGGACCCTGCACAGTACCACTTCTTTTGTCCTGTATGCTGGGATTTCTCAGTATCTGTTCTTTTTCTGTATGTATGGACTCTGCACAGTACTACTTCTCTTGCCCTGTATGCTGGGTGTAATTCTCAGTATCTGTTCTTATTCTGTATGTGTGGACTCTGCACAGTACTACTTCTCTTGTCCTGTAAGCTGGGTGTAATTCTCAGTATCCGTTCTTCCTCTTTGTATAGACTCTGCACAGTGGCAGTATATTTAATCTAGAATAATATATAGAATATAAATTCATGGTACCATTCTGCGAGAGGTCTGTTTGCACACAGCATGGCTCTGCATTGTGAGGGTGGTGATTAGCAGCGTGGAAAGGTCTCGGCTGGGCCGTCACTGCTCTATATAATGCGTCTGTTTGTTTTCTGGGGTCACAGGAACTGTGTGGGAACAGAGGGACAGATCCCAGCTCTGTATTCTGTATTATTGTCAGTAGAAGGGTGGGGGGGTGACCCCTCTGGATCACTGCATCCCCCCCCTCACTGATATGACTCACCGCTTTCTCTGCGCTTCACAAGAACTCCACGGAAAATTGGGAGATATATTTGGCACAATCGAGTCTAGTGGAGGATAACCCCTTCACTGACAGACTCCGAAGGGGCTGAGGGAACGTTTCTAAGCCATCCATGATCTGCAAACACCAGATCGGAATCTGACCAGGACTGTGTGTTTGGTAAAGGGCTGTTTTCAGGACTCCGCTAAAGCCGGGTTATACCTGTATGATACAGGAATGCGTGCTCTAGCTCGTGCAAAGTGTCATTCATTCTTAACACCCTACCGCACATGTGTTGTAGTCTACCACAACGCACTGTAATGCACTACTCTATATGGTCGGGCCCATGTATCATACCTGTGGGATCCCTCTAGAACCCTGGTGCCCAACCTGTGGCCTGAGGGCCACATGCAGCCCTTTGGTATATGATATGCAGCTCTCGGACCTCAGCAGTCTGTAGTGGGAACATTGATTAGCCTCTAGCCGTCCGCTGTATAGCTGTTTTACTGCTACAGGGCGGCTGTGCGCAGGATCATGTATATATACTTCAACCTGCACTTCCGGGTAGTGGGTACAAAAGTGATTATGCCGATCAGCAGGTCCCGTGGACTCGATGTCCACCAGCATCCACCGAACATTTGTTACAGAAGCAGAAAGGCAGTCTGCCTAGGTAAACAAGGCAGCTGTCAGTGGGGTTCCCCTTTGACAGCTGAAGTGTAAACAAAGTCCCAGCAGTTGGAGCTGTCAAAAAAAAACAAAAAACAGAATTGCTCAGCCCTAAAACAGAAAGAAAAAAAAAAAAAAAACATTGTTTAATTTTGTATCTTTCTATTTATTCATCTACAGATCAAAGGGATGACTTGTGATCTGCAGGTGAAGTCAGTTTAAGCCCGGGTTCACACATATATATATATATTATATATAATATTATATATGTATATATATAATTTTTTTTTTCCATTGACGACAAGGGGTGGAGGGGTGGTCTTTAGTTTAAGGCCACCTTGTAAAAATGAGTGAAACTCCGCTTTAAGTCCCCAGCACATTGTTCATTTTGCCCCACACCTTATTATTGGTTCTTTTATAATCACTGTTTAGGTCTTCCAATTCCCAGCATCTGCATTACATTGTCTGTTCTTCCTCCACCATCAACACAATGGTAGCTCTCTCCCCAGGGTCCACACTACATTCCCCAGCAGCTATGTGCCCCCCAACCCCGCACTCTACATTATATTCTCCAGCAACTCTCTCCAACCCCCACCCCCCCACCCCCGCTGACTGCACTACACCCCTACAATGTCTGTTCACACTGCACTCCAATCTTTCTCCACAATACCATCTGCTCACTTCAACATTACACATTCTCTGATCTGCTTTACTTAGTATGACACCACAACTCCGAGGCACAGATTGCCTAACCAAACTTCTCTTTTTTTTTTCTAAGATCAAATTTATTATGACTGATCTGGCTCACCCCTACTGGAGTAACAAGACTGCAAGGTGAGAGAATGACGTTCTCCTGTGCCATCATCTTCAGCACTAGTTAACGTCCACACCAAGAGTGACATCAGAAAATATTTGATGTGCTCCCCTCCCTGGAGTTCATCCTACACTTTTGGAAAAGTTGACGTTTCTTGGATGAAATGAAGTTCAGGAGGCTTCAGTCCTATTCCAACACCCACCCGGCATGAAAACTGAGCTGTAACCAACCAGAGATAATTGATTTGGCCGCGGTGGCTCTCCGCAGCACATTAAACAATCCTCAGTGTGGCTCACACTTTCTCCAATTATGATTAATGCTGTATATACAAGCTGCAATATCCACAGAGATTTACAGTCTTTTGGTTGGCAACTTGTCTTAAGCCAGAAAGACTTTGATTGTAAAATGTGTTCCTGAAAAGTTCCACTTCCTGGAAATGTCCCTATTAAAAGGATAAGTTCACTTTTAAAAAAAGAAATAAGTAAATGGACATTTTTTGAAAGTAAAAAAATTGGCATGTACTATTATTTTTTTTTTTGTAGAAGCCTGGACAGCATTGTACCGGGGATCTGCAGATGCAATGCAGGGCTCCTGCAGACTGTCAGTTCCTACCTCGTACCAGCAGGCAGTTATACAATGACAGGAAGGTTCAATGAACTACCAAGAGCGCTCAACAGCACCCTGGTAGTCCTTTGAGAACTAAAAGCCGTAAGCCACAAAGGCTGTCGGTTGTAGTTCATTCATTCACAAAATTCTGTGAATGAATGGCTAAGCCGTGTGGGCGGAGCCCCACATAGCCACACTCTTTTCAATTAGTGACAGTCGGTGCGGTGAGAAACTCCCCAACAGCAGGTTGGGGGGGGGGGCTTTGGGGGAATCGGGGAGCAGCTGCAGGAGTGGGATAATCTAACATGTTCCCAAAGGTGAACTTATCATTTAAAGATGGGCCGATAACTCCCCACTTCTGTATATCTGTGTGAAAGAGGTTGTCAACCTCCGAAAAAAATACCAAAAAAATAAGCAAAAAACCTGCAAGACAAAGGCATAATGAGCTAGTATGCATCGCATACTAGCTCATTATTAAATACTTACCTTAGAACGATGCCCTGCAGTGCCGCCCACACTCCTTCCACGGCCAGCATCTTTTCCGGAGTTACTTCCGGGTTGGCGGGCTCCGGCACTGTGATTGGCCGGAGCCGCGATGATGTCACTCCTGCACATGCGTGAGGGTGCCGCCGGGCACAGGTCCTGAAGAAATGGCATGAGCGAGCCCTTCCTTCAGTGCGCATGCGCCTATGACGTCCGCATATATAGTAAATATCTCCTAAACAGTGTAAGTTTAAGAGATAGTTACAGTACCTCTAGGTAAGCCTTATTATAGGCTTACCTGTAGGTACAATTAAAGAGGAAGACTTTACTTCCTCTTGAAGGGCAGACAAATAGAAGGAATGGAAGAAAAAAAGTAATAGAGAAAAGGAAGGATAGGTATGCAAAGAAGGGTAGAAAAAAAAAAAAAAAGTGGAGAGGCAGATGGAAAAGAAGCAAAAGGAAAGCAACTTTAAAAGGAAAAGAGCAAAATAAAAAGGAATGAAAGGGGGAAGAAAAAGAAAGAAAGAAAAATCAAGAAGGAAGGAAGGAAGGAAGGAAGGAAGGAAGGAAGGAAGGAAGGAAGGAAGGAAGGAAGGAAGGAAGGAAGGAAGGAAGGAAGGAAGGAAGGAAAGGAGGAAAAGGGAAACAAAGGAGGGATGAAAGAGGGGAGAGGAAGACAAGAAAAAAGAGAGCAGGCAAGCAAGGTAAGGAAGGAAATAAAGGGTAGGAAAGGAAAAACACAGGAAAATAAGAAATACAACTTTCTGGAGAAACTTTATAAGCCCTCGTTCACATTGGAGTGACTTGTCATGCGATTTGACAAGTCACAGCCTATTGTCGTCTATGGCCATTATTATTATTATTATTATTTAAGGTACTTCTATAGTGCCGTCAATTTACGCAGCGCTTTACATATACATTGTACGTTCACATCAGTCCCTACCCTCAAGGAGCTTACAATCTAAGGTCCCTAACTCACATTCATATACCAGGGCCAATTTAGACAGAAGCCAATTAACCTACCAGCACTTCTCTGGAGTGTGGGAGGAAAGCGGAGTACCCGGAGGAAACCCACGCAGGCACAGGGAGAACATGCAAACTCCAGGCAGGTGGTGTAATGATTGGGATTCGAACCAGGGACTCTTTTTACTGCTAGGCAAGAATGCTACCCACTGTGCCGCCCAAAACCATGTTCACATCTATGCAAAGCTGACTTTGCGGTGTCTCATTGATTTGAAAAAAGTAGCTCCTGCACTACTTTTGTCGATTTTGGGTGAAACTTGCATAGACATCTGTGCATGAAGCCGCACAGATGTCTTCAAAGTCGCACTGACATGCAGCTTTGAAATTGTGTGATTTCAGATGAAATTGCGCAATTTCAAAGCCGCATTCAGTGTGAATGAGGGCTAAATGGGTGCAGTCTACAAAATAACAATTCTGACCATTATCTCTCCCCCTCCCCAGTGTTTTATGAACGGCAGCTGGACTGAGAAATCACTGTACTTGCAGAGATTTTGCCAACTACGGATCTAGACAGAATAGTTCCAATGCTTGTGGTTCCTCTATAGGAACAGGAAGCAGAGTGCAACTATTAGTGGCCTCATCATTAAATCGCTGTCAGTGGATGAAATGTGCATTGTTTAAACACATGACAGCACTGCCATAATAGGGACTATATGATTTTTGTTATTTATGGAGCTCCTCTGGGCACATTATATAACATATTCTTATGTATTCCATTTAGGCCTCATGCACATGGGGTGTCGGTTTAGTCCCTCTGAATGCCAGAACTCCTGGCATGAGAAAAGATGCTTAAAAAACACACCTAAAGCTGCGTATTACACTCTTTTAGGTGTAACAAGTGTTTGAGCATTAAAGTGGATCCTGGACAAGTCCTGTCTGTTGGAACTAAAGCTTTTGCCCTCCCCCCTGTCATTTAATGTGATGGGCGACCTCACTGACAAATAGAGAGGCTTAAGATACAAGAGGACCGGGACAGACTCACCTTGCATGTAAAAGCCTCTGAAGATGTCCTGTGGGAGAGTAAACGCGTAAGTATGGGTCTTCCGGGGATGTTACGTCCGGTCTTTGGTGCGCATGCCGCGGTGACGGCTCTGAACCGACACCGCATGCTTTGTATTACTGACTGTTTAGGAGTTAACATTTTTATACTTTTTAACCTTGAATAAAAATGGAGTTACACTATGGGGATTCTCTTGTAATCCTGTTTACATGAACGGGAGAACACTACCAAACCCTGCCATCTATCAAGTGGAGAAGAGGAGACAAGAACAGCAGCCTTAGATGGAAATATAGGTGCAAATAGACTCTAGATGTAGAGTCATAAAATGCTGGTGAGTAAGGGCACAAAGGAGAGGAGTGCGGCACTTTATCACCTGCACAGTGAAGAATAAGGCACTGTTTGCATTTTTGCAGCAGTCCTCATTTATATATATATTATATATATATATATATATATATATATATATATATATATATATATATATATATATATATATATATATATATATATATATATATATATATATTTATTTTTTTAAATTATATAACACATTACTGCAGCGCGTGTACGCACCTATTAACCACTTCAGCCCCGGAAGTATTTACCTCCTTCCTGATCAGAGCACTTTGCGATTCGGCACTGCGTTGCTCTAACTGACAATTGCGCGGTCGTGCAACGTTGTACCCAAACAAAATTGACGTCCTTTTTTTCCCATAAATAGAGCTTTCTTTTGGTGGTATTTGATCGCCTCTGTGGTTTTTATTTTTTATGCTATAAACAAAGAAAGAGCGACAATTTTGAAAAAAAATGCATTATTTTGTACTTTTTGCTATAATAAATATCCCCCCCCCAAAAAAAAATAATATATATATATATATATATATATATATATATATATATATATATATATATATATATATATATATATATATATATATATATATATGCTTTCCTCAGTTTAGGCCGATATGTATTCTTCTACATATTTTTGGTAAAAAAAAAATTCGCAATAAGTGTATATTAATTGGTTTGCGCAAAAGTTGTAGCTTCTACAAAATAGGGGAGAGATTTATAGCATTTTTATTTTTTTTTTTTACTAGTAATGGCAGCGATCTGCGACATTATGGCGGACACATCGGAGAATTTTGACACATTTTTGGAACCATTGGCATTAATACAGTGATCAATGTGATTGAAAATGCATTGATTACTGTAAAAATGTCACTGGCAGTGAAGGGGTTAACTGTGTTCCCTGGGAGGTGATTCTAAATGAAGGGGGAGGGGGCTAACTACAGGAAGTGGTTCCTAGCTAATAGGAACACACAATCTGTCACTCCTGTCAGAACAGAACAGGGAAGTGTGTGTTTACACACACTCGTCCCTGTTCTGTGTTTCCTGGTCACGATCTCTTGTGGCTGGCGGTCATCGCATTTTTTTTTTATCTCTACAGCTTCTCTCCTAAACACGCCTTTGGTGTTTTATTTTTTTTCAGCCTGCTCTTCTTCTAGTACATCTGTAAATGCCTATGTGTGGGGAGATTTACTAAAACTGAAGCATGCAAAATCTGGTAATAAAAGATAAAAAAATGTATGCGCAAACCCAAACACTAACAAAATAAAATGTGAGAAAACAGGGGCCAACACTCAAATGTGTCCCCACATGAAATCACTAATATTTAATTTTTATTATATGCAAAATCTGGTGCAGCTCTGCATAGAAACCAATCAGCTTCTAAGTTTTATTGTCAATTCTTTATTGAACAAGTTGAAGTTAGAAGCCGATTGGCTGCCATGCACAGCTGCACCAGATTCTGAGTGCTCAAGCTTTAATAAATCTCCACCATAGTCCTTAGGGTACAAATGCACCAAAACCTGGTTTGTATCGTTCACCAAAAAAAAAGTGGGCCTTTTAGCAAAGTTACAAGTCTCCATGTATAAAGTAAGTCAGACTATACAACAGTATAATTTTAAAGAGAAGCTCCACCTTGTATCACTAAAAAGCCATCAAACATCACTCACTTTTGCTAAGCTGAGATGATGTCATCAGTCTGTTGCAGGCAACGGGCAGCAAAAGTATGTCTGGCGCAAAACCAACAATGCCCATCACCAAAAAAAACACCATACCCACAGTGAAGCATGGTGGTGGCAATATTATGCCTTGGGGCCTTTTTTTCTTCAGCTGGAACTGAGGCTTTAGTCAAGGTAGAGGGAATTATGATCAGTTCCAAATATCAGCCTATTTTAGCACAAAACCTTCAGGCCTCTGCTATAAAGCTGAAGATGAAGAGGAATTTTGTCTTTTAATACGACGGCAAACCAAAGCATACATGCAAATCAAGAAAAGAATGGCTTCACCAGAAGATCAAAGTTATGGAATGGCCCAGCCAGAGCCCAGACCAGAATCCTAATGAAAATCTGTGGGGTGACCTGAAGAGGGCTGTGTACAGGAGATTGGCTACTTGGTAAGTTCCAAAATACAAATCTTTATTAGCTACAATGTGAAAAATCACAGTGGATACAGCTAACGCGTTTTGCCCGTAATGGCCTTAATTGTAGCATAAATAAAATACCAACATAACAAAATATAAAAAAAAACAAGAGTCTTCTCTACAATGAATCAATCAAAGAGGTGGAACCTGACAATTAATATCAAGAATACAAGGCATCAAAAAGGTAAGAGGAGAACAGAAAAAAAAAACCATCAAAACAATAAGACATTGGAAACTCCTGCACAAATAAGATATACACTCACCAGCCACTTTATTAGGTATACCTGTTCAATTGCGTGGTAACACAACTTGCTAATCAGTCAAACACATGGCAGCAACTCAATGCATTTAGGCATCTAGACATGGTGAAGATGACTTGCTGAAGTTCAAACCAAGCATCAGAATAGCGAAGAAAGGGGATTTAAGTGACCTTGAACGTGGCATGGTTGTTGGTTCCTGACGGGCTGGTCTGACTATTTCAAAAACTGCTGATCTACTGGGATTTTCACACACAACCATCTCTAGGGTTTACAGAGAATGGTCCAAAAAAGAGAAAATATCCAGTGAGCGGCAGTTGTGTGGAGGAAAAAGCCTTGTTGATGTCAGAGGAGAATGGGCAGAGCTTGGGTTTTGTTTATACTTTGTGTACAGGAGATGTCCTCACAATCTGACAGATTTGAAGCTCTTCTGAAAGGAAGAGTGAGCAAAGATTCCCAAGGCAAAATGTACCATGCTGATAGAATCCTACCCTAAAAGACCAAATGCTGTCATAGAATTAAATGGTGCTTCAACAAAGTATTAGTCTAATGCCCCGTACACACGGTCGGATTTTCTGACGGAAAATGTGTGATAGGACCTTGTTGTCGGAAATTCCGATCGTGTGTGAGCTCTATCACACATTTTCCATCGGATTTTCCGACACAAAGTTTGAGAGCTTGCTATAAAATTTTCCGACAACAAAATCCGTTGTTGGAATTTCCGATCGTGTGTACACAAATCCGACGCACAATGTGCCACGCATGCTCAGAATAAATAAAGAGATGAAAGCTATTGGCTACTGCCCCATTTATAGTCCCGACGTACGTGTTTTACGTCACCGCGTTCAGAACGATCTGATTTTCCGACAACTTTGTGTGACCGTGTGTATGCAAGACAAGTTTGAGCCAACATCCGTCGGAAAAAATCCTAGGATTTTGTTGTCGGAATGTCTGATCAATGTCCGACCGTGTGTACGGGGTATAAGGGTGTGCATATTTATGCAACCATATTACTGTAAGATTTCTTTATCTATACCCCTTTTAAAGATTTCAGTTTGTTTTTAATTGAATTGCACAGATTGTAGGTCACATTAAAGGTGGAGACAATTCAGAAGTGGTTTATCTTGGTCTGAATTTTTACATCTTAAAAACCTGCCATTTTCACAGGGATGTGTAGACTTTTTATATACACTGTTTTTTTTATTGGCGGATTTAAATTGGTAGCCTGGAATTCTGCTTCAAATAGGCTTATGGTGTGGATATGAAGTGTGAGCCTCCTCCAGAGTAATGGTCGCACACTGTGAACTTGTTGTCATTCATGGACGCTCCCCCGGGGACACAAGAATATGGTGGCCAAGACAATCCAAGAGTCAAAATTTTCCTATAAAAATCTGCAGGAAAGGACGGTAATCTCGGGGAGGAAAGAGAAAATGTGGCATGTTGCCCAAATTTACAACACAAACAAAGAGGTCGCACAGACCACAAAGAAGCCGCAGTTTACTACAGTTTGTATTACAAGAAAATTCAATCCACCCAAAACTTAATCGCTTCGATTCAAGATCTTATTTATGCCTTCCATGGGAACCTCACCACCTGCCAAGTCACCAGGCCCACCATTAAACACAGCGCTGCCCTGCTTTACCGATTCTGGATACACATGAATCACAATATACTGTACTGCTATCCTCCCATTTCCATGTTTGTGCTTCATCACTGATGTTGAGTCTCATGGTTGGTATTTTTTTGGCCAAGTGCTTTTGGCGCCAGGAACAAGCCTAATACAACCAGATACCTGAATGGTGAACGGTATTAAAGTGTTGCTTTGATCTGCAAAGTGATTTCAGCAAAATGAATTTAAACATTTGCAATTTTACTGTCTGCAAGTTTTATTCTCAATTTTAGTCAATGAGCTGCTTAGGCAAAATTTGCATGAATAAATCAACTCTTTATCTAAAACTATTCAAAGAGGGTGCTTTTTGAGAGGGGGGTTCTTGGGGTAGTTTAGTTTATTTAATTTATTTGCATCTGAGCACCATAAACCTTATTTAATTGATTCTTAATATTCAAAGCAAACACCCCCCATCCATGTGTCCATGCTTTATTTTGCTGAGAAAAACAACCCCCTAGCATTCCTGGCCATGGCCATCTTAGTAAGGGCAGATTATTCATGTAGCATTTACTTCCTGGAATCCATTTGCCCTTAGCTCAGGCATTCAGGGAGGAGGGTGTGAAAAATCTCTCCTGGCCTCCTGAAGACTCCTGGGATGTATGAAATCACTTGCCTGGGCCTGGAAACAAACCTGAAGTAACTGAGGAAATGTAAAAGAAAAGTTTAAAACACATATGTAGCGCCCCTCTCTAGCTAGGTAAATTTCGTTTCTGGGCTCCACCATAGTGAGTGAAGTGATAGATTGTGTTGGTCTGGGTTTTCTGAGCTGAGAGTTTGATTACTCCCACCTGCCTCTAAAAGAAGAGAATAGGGCTGGGAGATTCAAAAAATTAATTCAATATTTATCATGCCCCAGCCAATCCCTGGAGGGAGGCATGCAGACGGTGGCTGGAGAGGTGATAAATGTGCAGGAGGCCTGAACAGAAGGTTCTTTCCCTCAGGGGATGGTTCCAGTTCTCAAGAGGGGGGGGGGGGTTCCCCCTGGGAGACAGTCAGAGAGGCAAAAAACTGCAGTCAGGGCCTCAGCAGCTGCAGGGCTGAGGGCCTGGAGAAAATTGCCTAGGGATTACATTTTGCTGGAGGGTGATACACTGAAGTCCTGGGTCTGGAAAAGGATCTTTTTATCTCTCTGAGGACCCCAGAGTAGATACCGGAATTTGGGTTGATCTGAGGTGTGAAGGTGCCGGAATTGTGGTGACCTGCGGTCTCAAAGTCTGACTGTGTAAGAATTGGGACTGGTCTGAGGAGTGAAGGTGCAGGATTTGGGGCTGATCTGAAGTGTGAAAGTGCAGGATTTGGGGCTGATCTGAAGTGTGAAGGTGCAGGATTTGGGGCTGATCTGAAGTGTGAATGTGCAGAAATTTTGGCGGATCTGAGATTTTTCAGGTGCAGGAATTGGAGTGATCTAAGGGATGCCAAGGTGTCAGAAATAGGAGCTGAGTTTTGAATGTGCGGGAACTGGAGATGATCTAAGGTCTTAAGGATCAGGAATTGGATCTGAGTTTTGAAGGTGCAGGAACTGGGACTGATCTGAAGTTTTAAGCTGCAGGAATTGGGCCTCACCTGAGGTTTGAAGGTGCAGGAATTGGGTTTGATCTGAGGTTTGAAAGTGCAGGAATCGGGTCTGATCTGGGGTGTGAAGGTGCAGGAATTGGGACTGATCTGAGGTTTGAAGGTGCAGGATTTGGGTCTGATCTAAGGTTTGAAGGTGCAGGAATTGGGTTTGATCTGAGGTTTGAAAGTGCAGGAATCGGGTCTGATCTGGGGTGTGAAGGTGCAGGAATTGGGACTGATCTGAGGTTTGAAGGTGCAGGATTTGGGTCTGATCTAAGGTTTGAAGGTGCAGGAATTGGGTCTGATTTAAGGTTTGAAGGTGCAGGAATTGCAGTGATCTGAGGTTTGAGGGTGTAGGAATTGGGGCCGACCTGAAGTGTGAAGGTGCAGGCTCTAGGCTTATCTGAGGTGTGAAGAAGCAGGAATTGGGGCTGATTTGAAGTGTGAAGGTGTAGGAACTGGGTCTAAACTGAATTTTGAAGGATCAGGAATTGGGTCTAAACTGAGTTTTGAAGGATCAGGAATTGGGTCTGATCTGAAGTTGGAAGATGTAGGAATTAGGGCTGATCTGAAGTGTGAAGGTGTAGGAATTGGGGCTAATCTAAAGTGTGAAGGTGCAGGCATTAGGCAGATCTGAGGTGTGAAGGTGCAGGAATTTGGACTGATATGTGGTATAAAAATGCAGACATTGAGGCTAATCTGAAGTGTAAAGGTGCAGGAATTAGAGCTTATCTGAGGTCTTAAGGATCAGGAATTGGGACTGATCTAAAGTGTTAAGGTGCAGGAATTGGCCTTCATTTGGAGGTGTGAAGGTGCAGGAATTGGGTCTGATCTAGGGTGTGAGGGTGCAGAAATTCGGTCTGATCTGAGGTTTGAAAGCGCAGGAATTGGGTCTGATCTGAGGTTTGTAGGTGCAGGAATTGGGTCTGATCTGAGGCTTGAAGGTGCAGTAATTTTGGTGTCTTAAGGTGTGAAGGTGTCGGGAATTGGAGCTGATCTGAGGTTTGAAGGTGCCGGCATTGAAGCAGATCTGAGGTCTTAAGGATCAGGAATTGGGTCTGATCTGGGGTGTGAAGGTGCAGGAATTGGGTCTGATCTGAGTTTTGAGGGTGCAGGAATTGGGGCTGACCTGAAGTGTGAATGTGCAGGCATTAGGCTGATCTGAGGTGTGATGGTGCAGGAATTTTGCTGATCCAAGGTCTGATGGTACAAGAATTTGGAATGATCTGTGGTATTAAAATGCAGGAATCGAGGTGCAGGAATTGGGTCTGAACTGAGTTTTGAAGGTGCAGGAATTGGAACTGATATGAAGTTTAAGGTGCAGGAATTGCGCCTCATCTGAGCTGTGAAAGTGCAGAAATTGGATCTTAACTGAGGTTTGAAGGTGCAGGAATAGGATTTGATCTAAAGTTTGAAGGTGCAGGAATAGGATTTGATCTAAAGTTTGAAGGTGCAGGAATTGGGTTTGATCTGAGGTTTGAAGGTGCAAGAATTGGGTCTAATCTGAGGTATTAAAAAGAATTGGGTTTAAATTGAGGTCATAAGTAGCAGGAATTGGGTCTGATCTGAGTTATGAAGGTGCAGGAATTGGGTCTGATCTGGGGTGTGAAGGTGCAGGGATTGGGTCTGATCTGAGGTTTGAAGGTGTGGAAATTGGAGCTGATTGGAGGACTTAAGGATCAGGAATTGGGTCTGATCTGGGGTGTGAAGGTGCAGGAATTGGGTCTGATCTGAGGTCTTAAGGAGCAGGAATTAGGTCTGCTCTGAGTTTTGAACGTGCAGGAATTGGGCCTGATCTGAAGTGTGAAGGTGCAGAAATCAGGTCTGAGTTTTGAGGGTACAGGATGACCCCTGCCTTAGAGGTTTGGCAGAGCCATGCTTCCTTCTGTCACCAGCAACTGAAGATACCACCTGCCAAAAAAGAGGAATTCGAATCTCCAGCATGTGTCCCACTTCCTAGGTGAATATCTGCTATATCGTCACAGACACGTGTTTATGACTGGGTGTCTAAGTAAACACCAAATATCTCTAATCAGAATCTCTATCTCCTGCGGTTAGTCAGTCATATTCGTACTGCAGATTACGATGTTTTGGCAGAATATTGCTGATTCTAAACATTTCCCGCTCCCATGGGTGATGCTGTATATCAGGGAATTGACCCGCTGTGGCCGTGCCAGGAATCTTCTTCAGTAAGGACAATGAGGGGGGAGGGGGGGGGGGTGTTCATCCTGTGAATGTCCCTCAAGTAATTGGGAACAGATTCCTCACAGCCTCCTCTGCAACACTACAAAAAAAAAAAAACCTATAGTTTCAGATTCACAATTACAAGAAAAAAAAAAAAATCCTCCCTGACCATTTGCTTATTCTAATTCTCTTCCCACGCCGATGTTGGAAAGGCACATATCATTCCAAGCATGCTTCTAATTTCACAGTATTAGGGAGCAGATTCACTTCTAGAGATATTGGATGTATTGTCTGCGGGTAGCCATGTTTTCCTGCCAAACGGGACTTTCCACAATGCAAAGGCCTGCAGGGTGGGATAAGTTTTGGTTTCACCCCACCCTTTCCCAGTCGGGGCCTGCAGATCCCCCATCCCTGTAAACACTCAAACCTACAATTTGGATTATAGATAGGAGATAGTAAACTTTTCCAACCATTATTACTGTAATTCTGTTCAGTCTGTCTTGCAATTTACACATCACAGCAGGATTGTGAGACCTTTCTTCAGAAGCTGCAGCTCTGCCACTTCCTGTGCCACCTTCCACCAGTCTTCTTTCTGAATTAGTACCTCTGCACCAGGGCTGCTGTTAGAAATCATGGGGCCCCATACAGCCTAGCTTTTGGGGTCCCTTTGACCCGCCCTTGACCCCACCCCCGCCCCTCCCCTGTCCCGGGTTTGAACATGTAATAGAATGAGCCCTGACAGGTCCTCTTTATGGGGAGATCTGGAGTCTATTAGACCCCAGATCTCTCCTCTAGCCTCCAAATCATCTGACCATACTGAGATTTCTGCCTACAGGGCTTTAGAAAGCCATGTTTGATATTTTGCAGAAATTAACTGTAAAGGTGCCCGGGCCCCCCTGTTGAGCTGATAGGGCCTGGTCCAGTACAACAGGACTGGCTGTACTGCCTTATCAGCAGCCCTGTTCTGCATAGTGCTTTCTTATCCACGCCTTCTCACGCGAGTTGCAAAAATATTTGATCTTCTAGCTCCCCAGCTGTGTATATACGGTCATCTTAGTCCTGTCTTAATCCTGTCACCAGTCCGCTATCTTCCCTGTGCTCTCCCTTGTAAGCAATGTAAATACCTTCCCTCTAGCTCCCAGTGCCTGAAACATGTTAGGATGACATCACTATATTTTTTCACCCTTACCCACAGTGCATCATCTTAATTCAAACAATATTATGATTGCATGTTTAAAAACCCTGGACTGTCATTTAATAAGCGCAGAGCAACCATTATAATTGAAAGCCTTCCTGATTAGTAATGGAGCTTGGTGATTTTGCTTTACTGCTCCCCTTTGGGTAAGCTCAGACTAATAATGATTCATTGATTCATGGGAAACTATCCACTCTTCATAGAATTTATCACACTACTGGTTTTATCTCAGCAGCTGTCCAGAGAGGATGCAGACTGCGCTGTCTGACTTACTGAGGGAGAATCAGAAA